>NC_018318.1:350193-437693 GCF_000234665.1 Leishmania mexicana MHOM/GT/2001/U1103
TAGGGTGCACCTCCTGCGGAGGCGGGGGCTGCAGCACCCCCTTGCGCATCATCTCCGCCCGTGCGACCGTTGCGAGGGCAAAGAAGGCAACAAAGCCGAAGAAGACGTCCCGCTTGTTCGAAGCGTAGAAGTTGTACAGCCGCGCCATCCAGCTAAATGGCGGTGGTACGGCAGGCATCTTGTGGTACTGGACGACGGACAACGGCAGGTGGCATGCACCAGATGCGCCCGCGACAGATGCCTTCTCGGCGGGGGTGGGTGGGTGGGTGTGTGACGGAGGAGGAGGGGGGGGATAAGAGCCTCACAGAGACGTGACGCTTCACTCTCAGAGATGCACACACACACACACACACGTGACAGCAGGGCTGTCGGAAGAGCCGCTCCTCTGGTGAGCTGATATCCTCGTGTATGCGTCCGTGCGTGTGTGCTCGGGTGAGTGCTGGGCGATGAAGTAAAGATCGACCCGACGGAGAGGCACAGGGGCGAGAAAAGGGAAAAAGCAAAAGCACAACAGATAGCAAGGGGGAGGGCGAAGAAGCAGGCAGGGGAGGAGGTGGTCTGCGCGCGCAGCTGTGCACCGGCGACGCCACCACACCGGTTCACTGCCGCCTTCGGTGGCTGTCCTCATCGTCGTGGAGCCGTCGATCGAGCAAGGGGAAGGAACAGGATAGAGAGAGCATGTTGCCGACCAGCAAGACACCCCATGATGGTCGAAGGCTAGACAAATGGAAAGAAGTGCGGAAGCGGATGGCCGCGACGCACCGCAGAGCACGTGTCGCGATCTCAAGCCACAGCACGACCCCCCCGGGACACGTCGTCCTGTACAGACCATTATTTCCTGCGTTAGAGCTTCGCTGCCCGCACAAACAACAGACGGAGAGAGACAGACACGGGCACACGCGAGCACAGCCGTAGAGCAGCATCTAGCCCTCCTAACTACATCGCAGGAACAGTGACGAGGTTGCCCACCGATTCGCCACCCCGCTCGCCCCCAGTTCTCTCCTCCCCTGCATCCGTCGGCACGGCACCCACCCCCGGTCAACCTCTCCTCCAGAGGAAAGAGGCAAGCGGCGCTGATGGGGCGCTGCGGAGGTGGTGTGTGTGTGTGTGTGTAGTCACGCGTGACGCACGCAGGAGATGCGAGGAGGAGAGGGAGGGAAGGGCGGGGGAGGGAAGGGGCCAACAGTTCGGCTGCGATGACTCTAGAGAGGGCATCCACCCAACTTTGAGTGAGCGTGTAGAACATGGTGAGGGCGGTTTTTTTTTGGAGGGGGGGGGGAGACACCATGTGAAGTCGTGGCGCGTCACAAGAGATGCTTTAGCCTCCCCACCCCATCCCCACCTCTGTGTGTGTGTGTCTGTCTGTCTGTCTGTCTCTCAGCAATTATGTCAGACCTTGTACGACACACACACACACACACGCGCGCGCATATCGGCATGCGTGCATCTTGCCTTTCCTAATTCATTGAAGCATCACAGGTACGCGCAAAGCGTGTAGACGCACAACGACTCAAAGAAAAGCTTCCCTGCCTCTTCCACATCGCTATCCTTCGCTCACTCCCATCCAAATACGCATGTGTCCCCATCACCACCACCAACAGCACCAGCACCGCACCCCACCCTGAGCTGCTGCATCGCCGAGGCCTGCAGTTAAACTGTCTCGTCAGTAAAACCCATACCCACACACACTCACACCCACACACGTGTATTCTATACAGGGCACTCGCATGCCACATGCGAGAGAGAGGGAATGGTGGGTGGGCTAGGGTGCGTAATGGCCGCTGAGCTGCGCCATGTTATCCAATGCGACAGTCTACTCCCCCCTCTCTCCCTGCACAGCCCCACCTGCCGAATCATCGAACGTTCAGTCCTTCTCTGCGGATTTCTCGATTGGGGTCTCCTCCTCGATGCAGCGCATCTAAAGGCATTCGCATATTGCAATAGTGGTCCATTGAGGTTGGCATCACAGCGTTCGCATCGACGGCGGAGGACGGCAGGCAGAAGGGTGGGGGTGGGGAACTGACGGGAATATGGGAGGCAGAAAACTTTCCAGCAAGCCACACCGTCGGCCCTCGCTCGCCCACACAGACGCGGGCAACTCTCATGCACCACAGCGACACACAGCTGCTTGCAGGCAACACCCGCGCAAGCGCGGATCATACTACCATCAAGAGCACCACCCACTCGCCTCATTCTCTCACATCTGGTCATTTGTAATACGTCAACAGCCGTCGCTAATCCATCCCCTCCTCCTCCTCCTCCTCCACACAGACACACACACACGAACACAGTCGCGCAGGGGCAGAGGACGAGTGAGCAAGGCAACTTGCTTCGACACGAGAAGAAACGGAAAGAGCAACGAAGCCGCACTCTGTGGCCAAGCCGAAAGAAAAAAAGGCGCACAGAGTATTACTGTGTTGCTACTCGTGCTGGCGGGTCTGCTCGGGTGCGCACGCTCGCCTTTCCGCCCTGACCTGCCCCCCACGCAAAAGTACTTCTTCGCTTGAACCGAGTTCGACTCCCCTCAAGTCTCCAGAGGGTCACGGACACAGGGGTACACACAGGCGGAAGCAACTGCACCGTATCGCAACACCTCGCAGTGGACATCTGGCACCATACGGGACAACGTGCTCACAAGGCGGGTAGTGGGGTGGGGGGGGGAGGGTAAGTTCCTGGAATCCTGCGGCAGAGCGAGCGTGCGAGGGCTGTAAGAGGACGAGTGGAGAAACCACACCACCACCCCTCCGTTTTTCTCCCCCCTCCCCCTTGCTACCACGCGCCACCAAAATGCACGCATGCACAGGTGCGAAACCTCTCCGAGCGATGTAACGCTGCAGCCGCCTATTGGAAAGAGAGGTGAGGGCGAGAGGGCGATCGCACATCATCGGACCAGAGAGGACACGACCAGAAGCGAAACGCACGCATACGCACGCACACACACGCATAGGCAAGGCACAGCTGACTAATCGCTCGTTTCCAGCGCGGAGTTCAAACGAAGGATGGGATGGGGGGTGGAGGGGAAAAGGGTGTACGACAGACTCCATGTGCGGTCCACACGTACACACATGGAGCCCACGCAGAGGTGCGGCATTGCACCCCGTAGGACGCCCTGGTGAAGGGCTGCGTAGAGGAGCGAGCCGAAGAAGAACAAAATGACGAGCAGGAGGGTCAAAAGTGTGTGTGAAAAGCGCTCTCGCGCATGTGTCCATCGTTGCGCTTGTCGCGTTTTTCGTTGGGCTGATCGGCTCTCACAGTGCGCACACGTGTGCGTGTGTGCCGATCCGCGTGAGCAAGCGTTCGAAAAACAGGGATGGCGCCTGTGCCTACTCCATCCAGAACCCACAGCGCAAGCGACTGGTGGCGGTGGGGAAACGCTCTCCACCGCCACCGCCACGCATCACGTGCGCTGCTCTTCGCTTCTCCCTGCCGCTTGCTGCACAACACATGTGGCATAGAATAACGGCTAAGAAGAGATGCAGACGGGGTGGGGGGGTGGAGGGGAAGCTGGTTGGTGAGGGCTGTGCAGATTGGGGGGGGGGGGAATGATAAACGAGCCCACGACAGCTGCGCGTCGCCCTGTCGCCTCAAGTCTGTCTCCGTTCTCTTTTACTTTTTTGTTTTTGACAGGCGTCACGAAGGCACGGCGGATGATAATAGAAGCAACACAACAGAAAACAAACGAATACACATAGAGGGAGAGCGCGCGAGCGAGTTGGCACAAGACGGCAACACGTGCATGTGGCATCCACTCATCCAGCAGGGCGGCTAGGATACACGGAGGACAACACAGAGAGCTGTGCAGGATCCAGCTTCACCAAACCTAGCCAGCCCCCAAGATCAACACCTCTCTCCTTTTTTTCCGTTCGTCGTTGCACCTGTTGCTATGCGTGCCGTGTACACCGCAAGAGGACCCCTGCGGCTGATGACGCGCCGCGAACGTACCTCCGGTAGTGATGAACTCTCCAGGGACAGCCACCCTCAGCGGCCCCGCTGACACCAGACAACAGATTGCAGCACCTAGCTGACTATCTGCACACTGTCCAAGGCCGCTACGCCTGCTACCACGCCGCCGTCCGTGACATCCGCCGGCTTAGTCCGCACCAAGCTGCCGGCAGCTTGGTTCATCATGCACCCGTTTGCGTCGGATGACAAGATGACGCCGAAGATGCCGACCTCCGAGCACGCATTGTTCTCCAGGACGTGAATTCTGCTTGCCTGGAACAAGACACCAGTCGTAACAAGGTGGTCAATTCTCCGCATCAGGATGTACTCACGCCGGATCTTTTGGTAGAGCGGGTCGTCGCTATTCACATCACGCAGCAGGCGCTGCATGGGCTCTCCGGCGATGAGGTTGCCGCCTCCCTCAAGCTGCGGCTTCAGCACATACTGCTCCGGGTGCAGCACCGCGTCGGCGATCCAATACTCCGGGTCGTGGATCCCCTTACCCTCGCCGATGCGCTGCCGGTTCTCTGCAAGCCGCGCGTACTCATCTTTATTCAGCGAGTACTGCGGAACAAAGTGCTCCGCCAGGGCGGCTGCCTTCTGCTGGTCGCCAGCGAAGCTCACGGGCGCCAGCACCTCCGACACGTTCGACATGACCTGCTGCATCTTTTTAAAGGTCATCAGGTGGTACGGAACGCTCGGGCACTTCACCGCGTTGGACTCCTCGATCCGCTCCCGCGTCTGCCACGCCGTCTCCGTCGGCAGGTCCTTCGGCACATAGGTGCTGCGGAAGTAAGCCACCGCTACGACGTACTTCTCGTCCACCACGGCGAAGGGCGGCTGCAGCTGCTCGCTCAACACCTCCCTCGTCTCCGTGCTGCGATCTTGCTCGCTTTTACAAAGGGTGGCGTGCTCCAGCCGCATCGTCGCATGCAACTGATCCAGCGTGCGCCGCAGACTGAGCACGCCATGCGTCTCAAGCAGCTCCAGCAGCAGCTTGTACTGATCAGCCGTATTGACCTCGTTTTCCTGCACGACGGCGAGCACAATCGGCTTTAGGACGACACCCGTGCGCTGCTGATACTGACGAAGGAAGCTTGAATAGGGCACGGCGTTGCGCCAAGCAGCAACGGACTCGGCAAGAGCCGCCGACACCTGCACCGCCGAGTTGTGCGTTTCGTCTATCATATACGCAGTCTCGTGTTGCCGCGGCGATGCGGCCACGACCGGCGGCGTGGAGAACGAAGCCGGTTTGGTGTTCTCGACGGCCGCAGCAGCGCCAACGTTCATGAAGGCCTCTCGGAACTTGTGAAGGTACGCGTGAAATTTCTGCACAAGCGGGGAGATGCCGGCGAATGAGCAGCTGATGGTGTTGATCTCGATGTTCTTCCACTGTCGTGCCGTCTCTGCTGCAACCGAGACCGCGACTTCAGCGGAGGAAAGGCGGCTGCCGCTCTCGGGGTCGACAGAGCGCATGTAGTCGGTGCGAAGGATGCCCAGCATAAGCGGCTGGTACACCGGGGCCTTCGCCCCGATGGGGGTGGTCATGTACACCTTCTCCAGTATGGCGAGCAGCCGGCCGGTGAAGCCGCGATCACTTTCTGCCGTCGACTTCATCGAGTCACGCAAAAACTCAAAGTTACGCGACGTGCGGTTAATCGCCTCATTCCACAGGAGCTGGCGGTCGTACAACTGGCGCAGCACATCCGCCTTCATGGGGAAGGGGCGCAGGGACACGGCAGGATGGGTGATTTGGTAAGTGTGGGGCTGATGAATGACAAGTCCCAGCTCAAGGCACTTAGCCACGAGCTCCTCCTCGCTCGGAAGACCCTCAAGTACATACTTGGAAAGTGCCGCACCGGTGATGGTTGTGGTTGTGGTGGTGGTGGTCGCGGCGGGCATGCCTTCCGCGTTTTCTTCGTGTGCTCTGAAGATGGTACGGTGCGTGGAGGAGTAGTAGTAGAGGGGGGTTGGGAGCAGGGGACATGTTGGCGCTCGAGTGGCCCTAAAAGTGAACCGCACAAGGAAAACCCGCGGCGCAGACCGAATAGAGGGGACAAGGTTGTAGAAGAGAGACCGAGGGAGGGAGAGTGGTGAGCACATGAGCACCGTACGCAGCCGAGGGGCGACGTTGAGCTCCGGTTTTGTTCTGTTTTGTGCGCCACCGCCACCGCCGCCGCCTCGCGTCTTCAACATGTCCAAGACCCCCGCAAAAAAGGGGGGCACGCGCGAGGCGACATCCCCACCCCCCGACCCCACCCCCAGCCCGTCACAGGCTCACATGGCCTGGTGGGGAGCGGCACAGCAAGTCAGGCGAGCAAGACGAAAGGTGAAACGAAAGCGAAAAACAGCGATCTGCGCCAACCAGGCAGAACACCGCCCTCTCCCTCCCCCTCCCCCATCCCGAAGATGACAGCAAAGATGGCCGGGGTCGCCGTGTTGCTGCAACAGCAGCGACGCCTCTCCACCGACAGAGAGACTCAAGAGAGGGAGACACACGCACACACACACACACACATGCGCCGTCACACGTACTTGCTGGGCGACCACCCTACTCAGGTGGCGGTATCTATGATACGCTCTCTATGATGCGTCATCGCTGTGGGTCTGCTCTGCCCGTTCCACACAACATGAAAATAGAAAAAGAGGCTCAGGTTGGACGAGGGGGAGGGGAAGAGGGTCGCACACGCACGCACACACAGCCTCGCTCCTTCACCTGCGAGCCGGCCGCTACACCGACAACTCCCCCAGCGACGGACCCGAGTGAATCTCCGCCTTGAAGGGCACATCCAGCTTCATGTCCGGCCAGAGGGCGGCAATAGCTTCCTGCGTGTGCCCCATGATGCGGGCGAGATCAGCGCGAACCTCGTCGGCGACACACTTGTGCGCGTCCACCCAAACACAGTCGTGCACGGTGTTCACCAAAAACGCCTTCTCGCCGTAGTTGCGCTTGCGGTAGAACTCGCGCACGATGGCGCCGCACATGATCTGCACGATTTCGCCAGCGAGTCCCTGCACTGGGTAGTTCTTCAGACGCGGCACACTCTTGCGGTCCCTCGTAAAGTCGAACTTGCTGCCGGTGGGCACAACGAAGTAGTACATCGGCTCCGTCAGCATCACGACGCGGCGGATGTTGGCGTTCCAGAGAGACGTGTCTAGTGTGCGCAGCCGCAGCAGCCGATCCGCACCCGCCTCGACGCACCTCGTAACGAGGCTATAATATTTGCTCAGCTCCTTGTAGTGGTGCTCCTCGGCCACGATGAGGCGATCCACCTCCTGCTCCGTGAGCCCCGTGGTGGTGGAGATGGTCGAGACGCCAGCGCCGTACTGGCGCTGGAAGGAGAACACCTTCGCCTGCTGCCGCAGCTGGATGTATTGCGGGTCCTTCTCCACCTTCGCCTTGCGCATCACATCCTCGTAGGGCTCCTTTGTCATGAGAGAGACGCGGAGACAGTGGAAGTCGACATTGTCGCGCAGCTCCTGCATCATGCGCGGGTCTCGGCACAGTGCGGCCAGGACGACGACCTCGAGCTGGCTGTAGTCTGCCTCGATCATCATACCCTGTGCACCGAATCGTGACACAATCAGGCGGCGCAGGTCCTCCTCCTTCGGAATGTTCTGCAGATTCGGCGACTGGGAGGAAAGGCGGCCCGTGGCCGTCACGCAGTGGCATAGCTCGCCGTGAACCCGGTCGTGGCACTCCGGCAGCACGGCGCGGAAAAGGCAGCCCTCCTCGAAGAGCTGCAGTTTCTTCTCGGTAAAGCGCAGCTGCTGCAGCGCGGAGAAGAAGGAGAGGTCGATCGTCTTGTACGGCGACAACAACATCGTCACCCGCTCCATCGCGTCGGCGCCGGATGACGCAGACTTGCCGCGCAAGAAGCGCCGCAGCAGGGGGTGCAGCTTCTCCGGTGTCACCATCCACAGCATGCCCGCCGTCGAGGCCCGCTCCTGCCCGTGCAGGCCCTGCGGCGCGCTCGACGGAGTTGGCTGAGAGCTGCGGAATGCGTCACGGGGCGTGCCCACGACGGAGGCACACTGTGACACAATACTCTTCACGGCTCCCTCGACGCCACCGAGCGACACGAGCTCCTTCGCATGCGCCTCCCATGTGGACCGGGCCGAGAAGGCCGTGGCGTTGGACGAGCTGAGCTCCGAGAAGTCGGACTCGAAAGAGTCGGCACCCTGCGGCGGCGGCGGGAAGGCTTTGTTGACGTCCGCGAAGCACACCCGCTCCAGCGATGCCGGCTCTCCGTCCGCGCCGACGCCGTCCGCTTGCCCGTCAAACACGGCCTTCTTGATGGCCTCGAGTACGCCGGTGTCCACAAGCGCCTCCAGCTTGTCGTGCGCACAGTTTGTTAGAACGAGAATGTTGCGCAGGTCTGCCGCGGTGTCGCCGTCACCGGCCGCCCCGCCTCCTTGTCGCGTCCTCTTGCCACCCGACTTGCGTGCTGTGGGTGCCTTCGCCTCCCCTGTCGATGCCGCGGACGATGCTGCGAGGAGCTGCTTGAGTGGCTCGTAGGCGGCGATGCGCTCCTTCAGCTGTGTCACCGTCACTACATCCGACCTCTCCGCAACGGGAATAATGTCGTCCACGGCCACGCGCAGGTTGATCTCGCGCGCCTCGGGGCCCGTGACGGCGGGGCAGTAGAGCGATATCTGCTCCATCCAGCCACCGATTTTCACCTTGCACAGCACCACCACGACGGCGGTCTGACGAATCAGCGCATCCATCGTGCAGCGCTTGCAGAGCTGCTGAATCATCTGCAGGCTGCGCCGCACATCACTCAGAGTGATGGCGCCGCCGCTGTTTGGGCCACCGCTGCCTGCGCCGCCGTTGCCGCCGAGTAAGGCGTCCGCCTGCATGTACGCCTCTGGCGCCTTGGTGCCAGTGACATGGCACACGGCATGCGGGAAGAGGCTCGTTAGCGGGTACCGGGTCGGCTTTACAGGAACAAAACGTGACCCGAGGTGGCGACACAGACCACCGCCGTAGATGATGGTGCTGATATCCTGCGGAGAACGGAAGTTGATCCTCTGCCGCACATCGCCGTCCATGGACTGTGTGAAGTCCATGATCTTGTGATGCAGCACCTTCTCTAGTCGCTCGTGCTCGAGGCGCAGCG
This sequence comes from Leishmania mexicana MHOM/GT/2001/U1103, assembly GCF_000234665.1. Lineage (NCBI taxonomy): Eukaryota > Euglenozoa > Kinetoplastea > Trypanosomatida > Trypanosomatidae > Leishmania > Leishmania mexicana. Next base: position 359,259 of record NC_018318.1, read on the forward strand.
TATTGGCAAAGTACGTCACCTGCGACTGCGGCACCAGCTGCAACCCCTGCAGCTCCATCTCCATCGACGCCAACAGGCCGTCCATGCGGTGCTGCACTGAGGACATCTGCCGCGTGCTCACAGCGAGCTCGAGCTGCGTCTCGTAGATCAGCTTCAGCTTTGCCAAGGGCTGCATCGAGCCCTTCAGCGGCCCATCGTGGTACTGCAGCAACGTTCGCTCCATCGTGGCCAGGTGTAGGTTGTTGAAGCCCTTCAGCAGGTACTGGGCATACTGAGCGCACCATATCTTGCCACCGTTGTACAGGAACGTGCGCAACCGCACGCTGCGCCGCAGGAACAGCAAGATGCGCTTGATGTCCCACCCGATCAGGATGGCGTTCTCGGCCCTATCCTTCGGATCCGCCGCGTCAGGTGGGCCGATCGGCAATGTGTCTGGCAGCACCACCTCGGGGTCAACAAACTCCTTCATCTCGCCCGTCTTGTCTTCGATCTTGGCCCTCCAGTGACGCACCGCCGGCGGGTTCATCAAGCTGAGCGACGTCCACAGTTGCCCAGAGACATCAACCATGCCGTTGCGCGCTGAGAACGGATTATCCGCGCGGCGGGCGGCCGTGACGCTTGCGCTCGTGACGTGCATAAAGTATGCGACGCGGCTCCGCATCGCCTCCTGCAGCGCCTTCTCTCGGTTGAGCCGCTCCTGGTCGTTGTAGATAACTTGAATGTGCTCCTCCAGGAGTCGGCTGGCCTGTGCGGTAGCGCGCACATCACGCGCGGGGGCGCCGCCGCGGATGGGGTGGCCCGTGGTATCGACGGCCCTGCCACCGGCGCCGCTTCCCATCAAGCGCGGCCCGGGCGCGAAGACGGGCTCAAGGAAGCTTGGCATGATCTCCCGCTGCACGCTGCGACGCTGCAGTCGGTAGAAGGCGGTGCTCGGGTGCAGCATGTGCGGCTCGCCGTTCTCCTCCTTCATTAGCCCCATCCAAGTAATGCGCGAAAAGCTATCCAGCGCCTGGGCCAGCATGGAGGTCAGGTTCAGTCGGTGCGGCCGCTCCAGCCCCAGCTGAGACTCCACATCCTGGAGAAGAATCGAGAAGGCGCACTTGCCCTTGCGTGCTAGCGGGAAGCGGGCAAAGCTCTCGGCAGCCGAGCCGGTGCCGATAATGTAGATCAGATGCCGCTCTGACAGGGAGAGCGGCTGCACAAACTGGCCGGTGAGCAGATCCTGCATTGGGGGGACGGCTGCCGGGCCGGCTGCCGTGCGCGCCGGCGCCGACACAAAGATGAGGCCCCACCGGTCCTTGTCGCTGCGCAGCAGCCCGGTCGAGGTGGCTGCGAGAGACGCGGCGACAGCACCGGTTCGGCGCCGCGCGGCTTGATTGCTGCTCGTCGAGGAATACAGCACAATCGCATCGGCGGCCGCCGCCAGCTGCGCCTGCAGGAGCTCCTTGTTGAGCATCGCACCAGCGCTGATGTCGCCGGAGTGACTTTGAAAGTTGAAGGCGGCGAGTAAAAACGACTGCGGGGCGCACGACAGCGGCGCTGCGATGAAGTTCTTCCACTCCTCGGCGTACGCGTTCAGCACCGCGACGGTGAGCAGCTGCGGGTTCAGCGTCTTATCCTTCTTCTTGTGCGAGATTACCTCGCGCAGCTTGGCGTAGGAAAAGAAGAGATGGTCAGGATCCTCATTCAGCCGGGGGTGGTAGCTGCCTGCCGGCGGCGGCGGTCGTGCAGGCCGCGACGAACCGATGGCGTTCTGCAGCAGAGCCGCGCTCGGCGACTGTAGCGTTGGCACAAATATGGCGACGAAGGACGCACGAAAGAGGCTGATCCACTCCACATAGCGCGACTTGATTTCGTTCAGCTTGCACACGAGCCGCGCGCCGCTCGCGATGTCCTCGAAGGTGATGTCGAAGTTCACGGTGCCGCGTGTGTCTGGCAGGTACACGGCGATCGCGCGGAACGCCTTGCCGTGCTGCCGCGTTAGCGTGGCAAGCCGGAGATTCAGCGGACTTTCAAAGTCGAGAAGGTTGCCAATGCACGGCAGTGCGGATGTGTGGGCTGGAGCGCTGCTAGCAGCCGCGGTGTCGGCCGGGGGTGGTACTCCCTCGCCGTCCACCGCCCTGTAGTCTGTCTCCTCGCGTACCTCGGCTGCGCGGCCTACCTGTTCCGCTTCGCCCAAGTTTGCACCTGCCGCGGCATCGTCCTCGATATCGCCGTCGTCCATCGACGCTCCATCGTGATGGTCGCTGCCACCGTACCCACTTGCTTCCGCGTCGACCAAGCCGGTAGAATCGCCGCAGAAGTCCTCATCGCCCTGCGCCACAGAGCTCTCCTTGCCGCGGGCGTCGCTTTCACCGGGCTCGTCAAGGGTGTTGCTGTCGTACTGGTGGGAGGGATCCGCTGTCGCATGAGCCACGGGTGGAGGTAGCGGCGGCTCCACCGCTGCCGCGGCTGCAGCTGCGGCGGAGGTCGAGGAGGCGCGAGGGGCCCGTACACGCTTCTTTTTAGGACCACGGACAGGAGCAACCGGCAGGGCACACGCGACGGCTTCGGCGGCGGTGTCAGAGTCGGTGGTTTGCTGGCGCACATGTCGCGCTTTGGTGATGCACCGGCGCTTGGGCACAGCACTGCTGCTGCCAGAATTGCTGCCAGGGGACACGGCCGTCACCAAGGTGACGGCTGAGGTGTGGAAGAACTGTGCAGGGGTGTGCAGTGCCCACAGTGTGAGGCTACCGTGGTGAGGAGCCACCGCTGGTCCAGCCCGCTGAGACGTCCTACACAGCCCGACCTGGGCGTCGTAGACGTTCGCGGGATGACTGCAGGAGAGGTGGGCCGTTCTGGCAGTAGCCAGCGCTGCCGCACGTCGGGCGCCAACTGCATGATACATGACGATGGCTTTACTCTCGCGAGATGCGGCGCGCGTGCTGTGCAGTATGCAGTTTCCCCCACCCCTCTGTATGTATGTATGTGTGTGTATCGGTTCGCTACACAACAGGACCCGCGCCCCACTCCACCAGAACAACAAAACGCCCTCAAATCACGCGCGCTCAGATACGGCTGAGCGGAGGCGGCAAGAACCGCGGAAAAAGATGAGGTGGGTGAGCAGAAAGGATATCTATGCCACAAGAACGCAATCAACGTGCGCCCGTGCGCCTCGTCCCTCCCCCTCCTGCCTGTGTGACAACGAAGCACCGCAACACGGGTGGGACGTGTGTGTGTGTGTGTGTGTGGAGAGAGAGACTCTGGAAACAAGGGAGAGGGAGAGGGCGACGGCGCTAAGTATGCAACCACGTACACACACGTGCGCTCGCTTGTCTGTCGTCTGTACGTGCCTGTGCTGCGCACGCTCGGTGTTTGCCTGTCTGTATATACCGTTGTAGTCTAACAGTTGTTTGCTCACCAGATGTGCATGTGGCTGTGCGTTTCGGTGAGGACTACTCGGAATAATCGATGATGCGTCCTCTCCTCTGTGCGTATGCGTGCGTGTGTGTACGGCGGTGTGCGCACCGCACGCGAGCAGTATCCCCGTCTGTCGGGGCGTGTGCACATGCGTACCGTTGTTGTTTTGTATGGGGCGGAAGAGACGGTAGGGGGAGGGGGTGGGAGGCAGCAGCAATGGTGGAGATACATGTGGAGGACACGCAACAGGAAACAAGAAGGGAGAGCAACGATTCACAGGTAGCGGGAGAAGGAGGCGTGTGTGTGTGTGTGTGTGTACGTGCGGGTGTGGAGGGAGAGGGGGGGAAGGGGCTGCTGGCGCCTTCTGCGGAAGGAGTCCGCCTGCGCGCAGGACTGCCTCGCACACAGACACACAAGGAGAGGCGCCAACACAGTCCTTCACCAAGGCTGCAGAAGCAGCGAGATACCAATAGGGTCCCTCTCACCCTCTCCTTGCCGCTGTTCCTACTCTCTTGCCGCATCGCTACTTCTGTCTTCACCTCTCCACCACTGCCACCGCAACAATGGGTCCAAAGCGCGCGCGCGACACGCGTGGCAAGCTTGTCGAGGTGATACATCGCGCTCCTGCACGGTTACATCTGTAGTTGAAGACTTGATACGTGGGTGTCGCAACACCGTCGTGTGCAGTCGCTACTAAAGAACGAAGAAAAAATGGAACGAGAACCCCCCTCTCTCCCCCTCAGACTAAGACGCATCAAGATGCACGCAGAACACTCAACCGCCACACGGGCTGCTCCTCCTCCATGTGGAGCGACGACCTGGCGTGTGCGTGGTGGTGGTATGTCAGCGAGAACAGACGATGGAGAGAGGGGAGGGGGTGGATGGTGGTGGTGGGGATCGAGTAACGAGAGTCCTCTTCTCCCACGCAGCCGCGCGACAAAACCCGCACCGCAAGCATCAACGCCACACCTTTCCGCTTCCACGCCGCAGCAACCACCACTACTATCTGCAGCCCACCGCGCTGTCGCGAGCGAACACACGCCGTCGAGATCCGTTGCGCGCTTCTTGCAGCGACGTCCTCCTTTACGCATCCCCGCGATAGCCACAGCAGCAGCGCGCGCACACACGCGCACTACACCATTGTCATACAGATACACGGGCCTCCCCCTCATCCCTTTCCACGCGCACGCACGCACACACACACACACACACACACACACACTCAGAGAGAAGGCGGTCATCACGGATGCACCACTGCACAGTGCCCTCTCTACCCCAGCTGGCGTATCTGGGTATGCACACCCCGACACACACACACACAGAAAAAAACGCGTAGCCCATTCAGCGAGCGACTCCACCACCTCCACCTCCTCTCGGGCTGTGCGCACACATGCGCACAGCGGTGGGAGAGGCACAGGAAAGACGAGGACGGCCCCACGCAAAGCAAGGGAGATTCAATGCGGAGGCGGAGGCGGAGGCGGAGGCGGAGGGCAAAAGTGAAAGTGAACATGATCAACGAAGAGGACGGAAAAGGGAAAGGAAAAGGAAAAAAAAACGACTGCTTAGTAACTTTCTTTTTTTAGGGCGGTGGCGGTGGTGGCGGCAAAAACGTGCACACGTACGCACATGTCCCGAGGCACATACGTGAGAGAGAGGGGAGGGGAGGGGGAGAAGGAAGAGTCGCCGCTGCCCGAGGAACGCGAAGTAGCGACTTGGGGGGTGGGGGTGGGGGGAGGCGGCAAAGAACTTTGTCCTCTGAGCTCCACGCAGCGCCTGCCCCGAGGGGGTAGAGAACACCACCACAAGACGCACACGTGTGCTCGCATGCGCCTTTGTCCAACAACGCTTTATTGAATGCTCTTCTCGAGGTCCTTCAGCACGCGGCGAGCGTCGCTGCTCTCAATCTTGCCGCGCGCACGCGCAATCAGATGGCGCACGTCGCTGCGGACTTGCTGCGCCTTTGCCGTCTTCTTGGCGATCACGTCGTCGTGCTCCGATAACACGTCGAAGAGGAACGACGCGACCTTCTCGAGCTCGTCTGCCGTCTCCGTCGCCTCCTGCTCGCACATCTGCGTGATCAGCTTCACCCACGTCGCTTCCGTCGTCTCCGCGTCAGACACCACTCTCGCCACATCATCCTCCGAGAGGCGGTCCAGCAGCTGCACGCAGCAGCGAGCATTCTGCGCCATCACGATATAGGAAAGGCCCTGCGAAATGCGGCCATCCTTGATGTACTTCTCCGCCGTCTCGATCACCGTCTGTGGGGACGGCGTCGCTGCTGCGCCAGCCGCAGTACCGTTGTTACCGATAGCCTCACCGCTACGGATCGCGGCACGGAGCTTCGCAAGCTCTGCCCGCATGGCTTCCACCTCCTGCAGAGCACCGGAGTTCACGATCTGCGTCAAGGCTGTCTGCAGCTTGCGGTTCTCCTCCTCCAAGGCGCTCATGCTTGCGTTCATACGCGCCAGCGACTCGCTCAGCTCCCGTTCAACGTACGCGTCGATCCACTTGGCGGCGTTCTCGCCGAGCGTCCGCGGTGTCTCCTGCAACGCCTCATCGAGGCGTCGACGCAGCACCTCCTTCTGGTTGACACGAATGCTCGAGTTGAAGGCGGCGTTCACCGCGGCATCCAGCTCGGTGCGAAGAGTATCACGCACGCCGCGCGTCACCCCAGTGGCAATCTCGCTCGCAACCGGCGCCAGCAGCTTCGCCAGCGCGTAGCTGTTGAAGGCTTCGGAGTGGCGACTGTTCGTCGCTGCGGCGGCAGGCGCGGCAGGGGCGGCGGCTGCCGCAGACGCGCTCACGGTCTGCTGCAGCTCCGTCATCTGCGCCTCGAGGGCCAGTGAGATGAGCTGCTGGTGATCGCGCGTGAGCTGGTCGGGGGTGAGCAATAGGATCTGCGTGACGTTCTTCACCACATTCAGCAGGCCATCGATGGCGCGGCGCAAGGCCTCGTCGCCCTGATACACGGCGCTCGCCACAAGCCCGTCAAGGGACTGTGGCAGGGTGGCGTTTTGGAGAGCGCTGCGGGCGCTGTTGTAAGCGGACGTGGCAGTTATCGGGTTCGCGTTCGTCGCTGCCGACGCCGTTCCTTTGGCTGACGGGGACGCAGAGCCGGCAGGGGTTGAAGACGACGCCGACGCCGGAACAGGCGCCGCCGCGTAGCTGCTCGGGGCCGGGCGAAACGGGATCCCGGTGCTGATGATGGAGGGGTCGACGAAGGGCGTGGAGTTGCTGCGCGGCGCGGGAGCAGCCACAGCTGCCGTCGCCTCCTTCGCCGGTGCGGAGGTCGGGGACGACGCGCTTGGCGCGGTGGTGTTCGTGGCGAGCTGGTAAAGGTCCAGCTCCTTGACGGCGTCGACCAGCACCGTGGCGAAGCGGGTCGACTCGTGGTAGCACACGCTCGTCGGCCGCACCGCGCCGCCCATGTCGTACACTGTGGTGTCGAAGTCGTCGTCGCCGCGCACCTGCACACGCGCCAGCTTGCCATCGTCGTTGAAGATGGCCATGGCGTTGCGAGACGTGAGCATCGTCACAATACCGCCGAAGGTAAAGGTGCGCAGCAGCGCCGGCTCTGCGACGCCGGTAAGCTTCCACACGCACACCTTTGTCTTGGAGCTGAGTGCAAGCAGGGCGCTGCTGGAGTCCGCCACCGGCGCTGCGGCGTTATCACCCACCGCCGCTGCGTTGCTGCCGACGAAGCTGAGCTGCACAATCTCATCCCCTTCGCACCCGCTCCATGCTGGCGTCGTCGTGTTGCGCAGCGTGCACGCCATGACCTTCGTCGCCTCCGACGTGAAGGCGAGCCAGCTGCCACTGAAGGTGGTGCACATACTCCTGAGCGAAGTCTCCTGCGGCAGCTGACGCAACTCGCGGCTCGCTGCGCTCAGCTTTGCCTCCAGCATGCTCGTCGAGTACTCTGAGATGAGCTTCGAGCTCTCCAGCACCGCGGCCGTCTTGCCATACAGCACGAGGAGGTCAGGCATGTTGTTCGCGGGGTTGATGAAGAAGTGGAACGTGTTGATGACAACCTTGTCGATGAGCTTGAAGTACGGCTTCACCGTCAGACGCCCCTCCGTGGCGGCGGCCTTGTCACCAGCTCCGTGACCAGCGCCTCCTCGCTCGAAAACCGCTACCCACACGTAGAAGTCACTGGAAGACGCGGAGGCAGCCACATTGCTGTGAAAGTTCACGAAGCGCAGGTCGTGCACCGGGCTCTCGTGTAGCCGAAAGGCACCGCGCTCGTTGTTGGCGCGGCAGATGAGCCGAATCGCACGACGGTTCTTGAGTGTGTACGCAATAAACGCCTCCGACTCGCCCAGGACACGTGGAATGTCAGCCTCCTCCTTGAAGATGGCCACCATAGTCTTCAGTACACTCTTCCCGGTGGCAACCGGGGCAGTGGTCAAGTTCGACACAGACGCCATGTTTGGTGGTGGTTAGGGCGGTGGTGGTGGTGGTGGGGTGGCGTTGTCGGCCAGCGCGCGCGCCTGTTGCTGTGTTTCGCCGTGAAATAACAGAGCGGAGTCCCTCGCTGACGATGAGCAGCGGACCGCTAGGCACGGCGAGAGAGAGAGGAGATGAGATGAGAGAAATGCTAGATGAAGAAAGAACGCCCCGGTGCCGATGGCCGGGTGGCGGCGGTGCGGATGGCAGACGGGCGCGTGTGAGAGAAGCGGACTCGCCGAAAGCGGGCAATTCAATAATCACCGTAAAGGAGAAGAAGAAAGAACGCAAAGTCGGGGCGCGGAGGTAGGGAGGGAGGTGAGGAGGGAGGGAAGGGGGAGGGGCGCAGGCGCAGCCAGAAGAATCAAATTACACGCACACACACACGCACGCACACACGTGAAAAAAGGGAAAAAAGACCAAAGGAGCTGAACGACCGGTGTACCGGGGCTGGTTGATGCGCACGTTGTCCCGCGCGTCCTCGTGGCACGAGTAGTATTAGAGCACAGATGATAGCACACACACACACATACATGCATACATACACACATGCGTTCGTGTGTGTATATGTGTGTGCAGGGAAAATGAGGAGAGAATCACGCCGGGGAGGATAAGAATCAAGTCGAGTGCGCAGCGATGTGGATGCCAGGATGCACCGGACGTTGTTGAAGCACCAGAAAGAGAAACAGGAGCGAGGGAGGGAGTGAGACAAGTTGTATGAAGGAGAAGGATGAGTTAGTGTCTCTGCAGCACCCTTCGCCGAGCAGCAGGGAGGGCACATGCTCCTGTGGCGGGGGCGAGAGGGCCTCCGTCGCTTCACGGGCAAACCTCCCTTTCCAGCCCAAGCCTTGATGTTGTTCCCCATAGAAGTAGAGGCGGCCCTGTACACAGCGCGGTGCGGCTATCCGCCCGACAATCACCCCGGCGTAAGAAGGTGGGATGTAGAGATGCAGGCGGGTAGGTGGGGGTGGGAGGGGGAGGGGGACTGTGGCGCGGCTACGCCTGTGGCGACACGGACGCAGAGAAAGGGACGAGCGAGCTCTCGTCCCCTCGCGCGCCATTCGTGGGCATTACCGCCAACCCTCAGCTGCGCATCCGCGGCATTCTTCTCCCGTTTCTGTATTGACGTTTCGTTTTCGCTTACTCCAGTTGCAGCAGTGGAACACACGCATGTCACACGTACACGCATGCGCGTAGTCAAGACAGAGAGAAGGAGAGTGAGGAGGAGGAGGGGAAAACAACGTTAAACTGGAAATCCACGCACACACACACGCACGCATTATACCGGACGAGCCTACAGCGTCCACGTATTCAGAAACGCCCCTACGCACAGAGAGAAAGGGAGGGGAGGAGGGGGAGGGGAGGGTACAGAGCGCAGGGTGAGCAACTGCTACACACGCACACAAAATAGTCGACGAATACATTCGAATTGGGCGGCTCTTAGGAAGGAAAGATAAAACACCGCGGCCACACTCTCAGACACACGCGGTTGCAGCGTGCAGGGGGGAGGAGGAGGAGGAGGGGAACACAGACCCAAGGCACATACGAAGGAAAGGCGAGAGGCTGAGGGTGAAGTCACCGTGATTAGAAAGGTAGTCGCCTCATCAAGTAATTTAGTTAGACACACACAGACAGACAGGCAGGAACAACATTTCGTTTCAACATGTGCATGACTCCCGCAAAAAAAAAGGTTACACGCGCGAGATGACACTCCATCCCGCCCGCCCACCCCTGCCCGCCACAGGCCCCAATCGCGTGTTGCGAAGCAGCGCTGGACACGCATTACAGCAAAATGCTGATCTGGTCATCTTGGGACGGCCCCTTCCCCCAGCGTCACCCACCCACCCCCAGCCCCTCGTCATGCCGGGCGCCGTGTGCTGCATCCCTCTCGGGGTGAGACCGAGACCCCCGGCACCAGTAGGCAGCGATGGCCGCGTGGGGTGCGCTGGAGTCACGCTGACGTTTTGCCCATCACATGGATGGCACAAGCGTGTGCACGGTCACATGTCGCTCCAACGCGGCGCCGCCCCACGGCCCGACCGCCGACCTCAGTGGCGGTAAATCGCACTGAGCCCCCCTCTCCTCACCCTTACGTCATGGGTCCCCAACACGGTCAGCACCAGAAGTGTCGCGGTGGCTGGCATGGCGAAGGGGCTGCTCGGCTTCCGCCCCACAACGAGTGCGGGGCAGTCGAGCCCCGAGATACCACGCATGGAGAGGTGTTTCCCTCCCGCCCCGGCATCCGGGCGCCATGACAACAGTTAAAACATTGCCCCCGCCCCTCCCCCAAAGTGAGGAGAGGGTGAGGGGTGAGGGTGGGCAACAGCGGTGATGCGACGGCAGTAGAGCAAAAGGAAAGGGAGAACAGTGAAAGAGGGGGAGGGAGCACCACCATCACGCTCCTGTCTCCTTGCCCTCTTACTCCACCGCGGCTCTGCTGGTCTTGCCACCGGCAGTTCATGTCCACAAAGGAGGGAGGGAAGGGGGGAGCGCGGCGCTGTGTGGGTGTGGGCGGTGAACGCAGGTAAGAAAAGGCGAGGGAGCCGCTCGGGGAGCTCCTGTGTAGACGCGTCCCGCACAAAAGAAAATAAAAAATAAAAATATTAAGTTTTCACTGCAGACGTAGCGCGACAGTACCCGGCAATATCAAGTTAGACCGTTGTGAGGGCCTCAGCTGCGTCCGCGGCGCGTGCGTGAGCGGCGGCTCCGTGGCTTAGTAGGTCGAGTGCAGGACCTTCAAATATCCTGGCGGCATCCGCGGTGGAGGGGGCGGCATCTGATGCTGCATGGGCATGTGCGCAACGACTGATGAGCGAACCCTGTTTGCAGTCATGGGGTGACCACTGCCCATTGCAGCACTGTCATGCACGTTGCATACCCCCGGTATGGAGTTCATCATCATCGGCTGCGGCACTGTGGTTGACCAGCGGTAGGGATAGTCCTGTGGGACTCCGCCAGAGCCTGTGTGCGGGATGGTGAGACGTCCCGGCGACATGGAGGCCGGCGGCATCTGCGGCCACGCAGCGGGCGGCTGGTGACGCGTGTGAGCCGCGTGCGGGAAGAGGTAGCAGAACCACCACGTCTGGAGGTCGCGCGCCCAACGCACCGCGCTCGGCACGTCCTTCACGGAGTGCGGCAGCGCCGCCGGGGCAGCGCCAGTTGCCTGTGTCTCCGCGGTGTTGGGGGTAGGGAAGAGACGCAGCTCGGCCGGAATGTCGCACGCATCCATGTACTGCTCAATACGGGGGCATCGAACGTGCACCTCAGCGTTTCTGCCACTACCGCTACCGCTGCTGCCAAAGTAGGCAAGCGACGGCTTCAACATGAGCGACAGAGAGATAGAGCCCATAGGCGAGCTGATGGAGCCGGAGTGTAGGTACTGCAGTGGACAGGCAGACGGCAGCTTATCATCCACGGCGTAGCCGCCGTCGCGGGCCTGACGTGCCTCCGTGCTCATGGCAGCCACCGCCGTGGCGGCATCAAAGCTACTTGCGGTGGCGATGTCCACAACGTCGGCCTCGTCGGCAAGCAAGCGCGCGTACCACCGCAGCAGTACTGCGTAGTACCTGTCGAACGCGGAGGACGACGACGCGTCGTTAGCTGCAGCGCCTGCGTGGTCGGGTTGTCTCGGCAACGCCGGTGGTGGCGGTGGCGGTGGTGGGAGGTACTTCATGGACGTGACCGGAGGCAGATCCTCCAGCGCCTTTGGCTTGCGGTTACGACGCACGCGCTTCTTCTTCCTCTGTGCGGCATCTGGTGCAGCGAGAGACCCCTCCTCCTCGTCGCCACCCTTTCCATCCTCGTCGGAGTCCTCGACGTCGTTCTCGCCCTGCGCTTGATACGCCGCTGCGCCACTCCGTGGACGGCTCTCCTTTGGCGCTTGCACAGCGCCACTCTTGCCGTCTGTGGAAGCGGCAGGCATGAGCTGCACTGATGGCAACGGCCGGCCCTGAGCAGCGCCGACCTCGGCCAACGCGTGCGCCGGCACACCTTTCGCTGACGACGCTCCACCGTAGCTCTGCTGAGATGGGAGACGCCTGTCGCTGTAGCCCTGAACTTTGTCGCCGTCTGCCGAGCGCGCGCCTGCGTCGTTGCGGCTGTGCTGGCGTGGATAGAGCGGTGCCGCGGCCGTGTCACTAGAGGCGGGTGTGGATTGGGGTTCTGTGTCGCTCGGCAGGCCCGTCTGCGACGAGCCCAGCGCATAGGCACACGCGCCCCGGTAGCGTGGGGGCGTTGAGAACGGGGATTGAATGGCGCACCGCGGCCGTGCAGGGCTCACCGCTTTATATGGGCGATGAGGCGAGCGAGCAGGGATGGCTAGCTGTCGACGCGGCAAGTCGTCGTCTGCTGCAATGGATGCAGTAAGGCTGGAGCTGCTGCAGCCGTCGGGGGCCGGCTCCATCTCCTCCAACGGCACTGGCGAGACCGAGACCGCGACGGCGGGAAAGGAAGAAAACTGCCGCGTCGCGTCGCAGGCGACACTGCGGGTGCCGCTGGCGTCACCTACGCTGGTGCTGCCGATTGAAATGGTTGTCGACCCTGCTGCTGGCATGGCCGCCGCATGGGACAGATAAATATGAGGGACGCGCTGCTGCTGCTGCTGTGGGGGCACCGGGGAACGAGGCTCGAGGTAGGCGCGATCAAGTTGGTTTATCGCGGTGGGTATGAGCCCCGGCGGTCGGTTCGTCATGATGGCGTAGCCCTCCGAGGCGGCGCGAGCGGCGCCGCTGGAGTTCCTATTGCCCTCTCCCAGAGCGGCGGCGACCGGGGACGACTGCGGGTTGCTGTGGCGCGAGCCGTGCACGTACACCGGCACTACCTGCACCGGCAGTGCCGATGTCATCCACGGCTGCTGCGCCTCTCTAAACCTTGTATCGTGCTGGTTCGGCTCGGTGCGGGGGCCCGCTTCGGCACTGCGGCCATGCGCGGCCGACTGTGGCTGCAGTAGTGTCGTCTCCGGCGTCATGCGCACTCCAATGTACGGGTTGTTGCTGTTCGCGCTGACGGTAACGTTGATGCTGCCGGGGCTCTGGTAGAGATTTGACATCTCGAGCGTGGCGGTGCCTGCGCCGTAAAAGGCACCACTCTGATGGTGGACGGAGTGATGATGATGGGCGCCGTACTGGGTGCCGCGGAACGACGACCCCGATGCGAGCAGCATGGCCAACGGTGCCGTGGCTGTTGCTGGTGAGTTTCTACACGACTGCCCCACGGACGACGGGTCAGAGCGGCCCAAGAAGGAGCCTTCGCGTGAGAAGGACTCCACCGAGTGCTGAGGTGAAAAAACGGCTGCAGGCTGCTGCGGCTGTAGCAGAATGGAGGAGTGGTACGTCATACCAGCAATCGGCCTGGTCAGTGCCCGGCCGCATCGCGAGGTGGATGGCGACAATGATCGGGCGCGACGACTACGTATGATGCAACGGCGCCCTTGCTCGCCAGCGCCACAGTTGCCGTCAATGCTGAGATCTCTAGCACTCCCGTGCTCTACAAGCGGCGTACTTGCTGGCGACTCAGGCATCAGTGGCGACCCCGCAGTGCTGGGAGAGGCGATGTATGGATTATGCCGGTACGAGCGGCCATATGCTGATACCAGCGTCGGGGACGGGGTGCCAGCGCGCCCGGCAGAGCTGCGGGCACCGGAGCAGCAGCAGGAGTGGAACAGCGAGCTACTTTCGCTGCGACTGTGATGTGAGTTGCAGCAGTCATGTGAACCGATCGACTCAGCGCGGGACATCGGCGGGGTCAGGAGGCAGCTGATGTCGCCACTGCGGGATGTGGCGGCAAGTGCAGGGATGCCAGGATGCTCTTCATCATCATTCGCCGCAGGAGAGCGGTATACACGCGCCGCCCCACCTGTGGAAGCAGCAGCAGCTGCTGCTGCGGGTATCGGGCCACCGCGCTTCACTGGACTGCTCCCCACGCCGCTGCCTTGGTCGCTCCTGAGTGTGAGCGCAGCAACACGCTTGGCAGACATCCAGCACAGCAGAGAAGGGTGTGTAGAGCGGAGAAGAGCCAAGGAGCGTTGCGTGTACTCACGCTCAACAACAAAAAAAATCGCTGAGATGAATGCCGCAAGAAACGCCGATGTGCTGTACAATGAGTACAGAAGGAGAAGGGGGTGGAGGAGAGGAGCAGGTATGAGTCCTCCGGCGCACAGGCACACGACCGCACCACCTCCGGGAGAGAGAGGCAGACAGCGAGACAGCGAGGCGGATGGGAACTAAAGCAGGAAGCGGCAGCGAATCAGAGACACACGAGAAAGGCCTCGCTTTGTGCAGGGTGCGATCGAAGGAGAAGGTCGCGAGGCGGCGCAGGAAGCGGACAGAGGCGTGGCGTGGCGGGGCAACAAGGGTAACGCGAGAAGAGCGAGCGAGGGATCGAGTAGAGGTGCGCGTGCGTGTATGTGTGACAAGAAGGTGCGCCTTGTATGCGGCTCAGCGTCGAATTTCCTCCCTCGTTACCCTGCAGTCTTCTTCCGACCGGCCGCCACGAATGGGCTCGTATGTCGCGCCGCGTCACAGGACAGACTGTGACAACCCTGCGCGTGCATTCGGATGAGTTTATGTGTGTGTGTATGGAGTGATGGTGGTGGTGGGTGGGGGAGGAGAGGGGGGAATGGGTGCAGCCCAGGCGTGATGGCGAGGAGTCGGTGTGGGAGCCACACACGGAGGCACAGAAGAAAAGAGGAAGAGCAAGGGAGGAGAGGGGAGTGGAGGATACACATGCGCATCACTGTGTGCGTCTGCGTCTGCGTGGTGTGGGGTGTGTGGTGGTGGTGGGCAGGGGAGGAGGAGGGGGTGGGGGAAGGGGTACACGCCGCTCTTTGACGCCTGCGAGAATCTATGCACGGGTGAGGATGATGGGCACGCAAGAAGGAAGGGCGGAAAGGACCCGCGTAGGAGAGACACCAGTAACGACTGTGGCTGGTGGTGTCGTCTCGAACGCCAGCAGATCTGTCTGAGCTGCTGCGACGCTGCTATCTTCGCTTGTGTGTGTGTGTGTGATAGCCGTGCACGGAATGCTACGGCAAGTGAGAGAGAAAGCGAAGAGGAGCCAGCTAAAACCAAGCCCCAGCACACCCACACACATGTGTATATCTAGATAGACCTATAGATATCGTGCGCGACACTATTTTGGGAGGAGGAGGCGGGAGGTGGCGGAGCGGGCATCCTTAGACCCGGCGAGAGCAGCAAAGACACACCTTTACAGCCCAGACTCCTCGCCCATTCAAGCACCACCAACACATCCGCCCCGCACTCGGGGCCTGGCAACTCTGTGCCCCCTCCCTCGCCACCACAGTCCAGCATACACTCCTCTCCGCATTGGCGACTGCTGTCCCTTCTCGCTACTTGAAGACGTGGTACTCATCCACGCGACCGCGCGGTACCACTGCCGTCTGAAGCGGAATAAACGCCCGCCCTGCTAAGAAGATGCCTTCAGCCTCCGCCTGGTTCAGCCGCCGCGAGGACAGCGCCGTAATCTCGAACAGCGGCACACCGGTGGTGAACTTGTAAGCGAAGTGATGGATGTTGCTCTTACCAGCACCCATACGCGACTCGGGACTCTTTTGCACGACGGGAAACTCCTCGTAGTCCGTGTGCATGGTGAGGGCGAAGGAGCCACGCGGCATGCGGCGCAAGATCGCGAGACGCGCGTTCTCCAGCTGCGACTGCGTCACCATACCAAAGTCTGTCGTGATGAGCCCAAACAAGCCTTTGATGAGGGCAACTTCGTTGTTGATGAAGCGAGGGTCGCCGTACTTTCGATACTGGCGAATGGGCCGCCCGGTCTTGGGGTGCACATAGTGGTACGCCCGCAGCAGCGAGCTGGGTCGCAGAGCAGACGACTGCATCGGTGCGCGCCCACGCAGGCCTGCGGCTATCTGGGAAGGTAAGAGAACTGGGGTAAGCAGCCGCCAGTGGTAGAAAGGCCGCGGCAGCGTGAGGGGAGGCGCGTATGTCTTCCGCGTGTGTGCAACCACACAGAGGACGCGGCCAAGCTGGATGGCCCGGGGCCAGTTGAAAAATAAAAAAACGAACGACGGGGAGAGAGAGGGAGGGGGAGGGGACAAACCGCAAACACGCGTGCGCGCACACGCCAAGGCGTGCCGGCACGTTCACCCAAGGGGATAAAGAAGAGGCGGTGGGCCAAGCAGGCAGATGTGAAAGCGCGCACGCAGACAGAGAAGGGAGCAGGGGAGGGGCAGAGAAGTATGGCGAGGAGAAGGACCGTGCAGCTCCAGTAGCTTCCAAGCACGCAAAGTCTATTGTTGCACACGCGAGCAACGCACGTGTCCAAGCGTGTGATGGAGCAAGAGCCTGGTCAGGCATCCGCGTACACGACAGCCAGAAGGAATGAGGAGCACGGGGCGGGCGAGGGAGGGGGAGAGGGCAGCCGAAAACTTGAAGGCGCCTTCAGCAGCAAGCGGGTCCCCTGTCTTGTGCGCTGTTCCCAGCAGCGACAACGGCACTGATAAACAGTTCTCGCCTTCTTTCCTTTACGGCTTGAGCCAAAGCCAGCTTCAGTCGAACTATCCAGGCAGTGTGACTCCCACCGCAAGCGAGACCATGAGGAGGTCGAGAGACGGAGACAGAGAGAAGAGAAGCGTTAGCGAGCAACGTCTACTGCCTCCGGGATCCGCTCTCACCGTCGCGCACAGCGTAGCAAAGGCTCTATCCAAGCGCCTCTTCGCTTTTTTTTCGCGGGAGGGGGAGAGGTTGTCGTTGTTTCGCCTTCTTCTGTTGATCTTGCGCATTACAGGATATATAGGCAGCGTATGCTTGTGTCCCGTGTGTGTGGCCCGCCTTGGCAGTGGGCTCCCCCTCCGCACCTCAATACCCCCTCAAAACTCACGCTTGCTGAGGGGATGGTGGCGGTGGCGGTGGTCGGAGAGACGGACGACGACGGCGGCACGACAAGCTACGGCAACAGCACGAAACGGCCACGCAGGACCGCGCATCGGCTGTCGCATAGCTGCATCCCTAGTTCAAAACGAACGCAGCATTATGGCTGAGGGCGTGCAACAGCACGCTGCGGACACCTTCGGGTTGCCTCTCGATAAAGGAGTAAGGGGGGGGGGCAGGCAGGCAGGCAGGCAGGCAGAGACCTACACGCCGACAGGAGACGACGCCTCCCTGCGCCGGAAGAGGGCGAGTCAGACAGACGGCGGCGGTAAGCATGCGAAGGAGGAAACATATAGAAGTATCACGGGTGGCCGCCAGCCTGCTCTTTCAACGGCGTGCACGCGCGCGCCTCGGCAGTACCCCAGGCACGCGCTATCAGCGAAACAGCATGCGCAGCGCTCGACGGCCAGCCAAGAGACTTGCTGGCTCAGCCACTATGTGTCGTCGCAGTTGCGTCCCCGTCTGGTGCATCGCCCCTGGCGATTTCTCTGGCACCGCAGAGATGTGTCGCGGCGCACCGGGATGTAGAGAAGGACTCATACCCCCCTGTCCGGGTGCGCCGGATGCAAGTGGGCCCTCGCTCTGCGGTGTCGTGCTTGGGCTGTGTAGGCGGTCGGTCCACCACGCTGACAATGCCGCCCACGGCTTCGCCCATGCGACCCAGCTAGGGGTCAGACAAGAATACCCCTTCGTCATGGCCAGCAGTAGGTCCTCGGGTAGGCGGCGCGGGGGTAAGGCGCCGAGAAACGCCTGATTCATCTGTGTCACCTCTGCACTGGAGATCGGCGCCCGCTCCGTTGAAGACGGTGCTCGCCCACCCTCCGCGGTAGCGGCGGCGACCTCCTCGCCAGTGAACGTCGGCTCCGGTGTGCTTGCCAGCACCACCCCCGGCGGTGCCTTCGCGGCCAAGCGCCGCACGCCGACCTCCCGCCGAGGCAGCACGTACTCTCTGGCGTGCAGCTTCAGCCCGAGTCGGTGCAGTAGCTGATGCTTGTTCCACACCTGTGTCGCCAGCTTCCACTCGGTCGGCGCCTGCGCCAGAAAGACGGCCTCGAGGTCGCTGAGCGTAACACCGGGGAACTCGGCACCGGCAGTGACAGCGGCAGAATGTTGTCTGCGCGCCATGGCGAGCTTGCGGGTCGAGACTGCCATAAGCTTGTACAGCACGCGCACCGGCAGCTCCGTGGGTTCAGCAGAGGTCTTGGGCGCCGCCGTTGCAGGCTCAGTGGCCCCACGAACCGTAGGACCGTTGGTGTCGGTGCTGCCGTACGAGTTCGCGCTAGCCGCGAACACACAGCAGTGCTGCAGATCGTCTTTAAGCAGCGACAGCAGGCCGCGGTAGAGCTCTGTCTGGACGCGCAGCGTCTTGGTGACGCCCATGTGCCGCCCAAGGTTGAGGTTTTCCTCGTACGGATCTTCGATGCAGAAGGAATAGCGTGTCGTCGCGCGGCTGCGGCGGGCTGACATGCTCGCGTTGCTGGCAATCGTCCCCTCGTGCCCTGCTGATGGCCTTGTCTGAGAGGCAGCGGGAGCGGTCCCGCCGTGTACATCGCCGTGTTGGCCCTCCGCCCCGGCGAGGTTGTGCTGATGCTGCCAGCCAGTGACGCCGAAGTGCGGCCCAGGCCCGCTCGCCTGCGCCACGTCCTCCACGTCCCAGCCAAGCGCGGCCTTCGTCGTCACGCCTGGACGGTTCAGCGAGACGACGTGGTTGGCCCAGTCGAACTCGAAAGCGTAATAGTAGAAGAAACCGAGCAGCAACTCACCCGCCTGCGCCTCCATGGCGGCGCGCTCCTCAGGCGTCCAGGCTGGGTCAACCATGGCCGCGTACTGTGGGTCGGCGTCGACGTTGCGCCGCAGAGACGCCGGGATGTCGCGCGCCGGGCACACGTATGGAATGACGCCGCGATGCACGAGGTAGTAGATCCACATGATGTTGATGGCATAGCTTGTCAGATATCCGTTGACCGAGTTGTTGACGCCGCTCGTCTTGGACCAGTCCTTCAGTACCAGAGCACCGGGTCGCGCGCATGGGTGGCTGAGCAGGTAGCGCCGCAGCAGGTGCGAGTTACGGATGCCGAATGCGCGGAAGCTGAGGTCAAAATCCATACCGTACAGCTCAGGCCGGCACTCCTCGTGCAACGGCTGCACCCGTGCTCGCATGCCAGCCGACATAAAGTGCAGCGGGCACGTTGAAGCCTTGACGGCGTTCGTTGTCGTATCAAACGTCATGCAGCACATGTCGCGTGTACGGTTCCACCACACCTGCTGAACAGCCGCCGACCCCACAGCTAGCCGAATGCTTGCCTCAAGGATGGCGCTGTCGGGCGGCCCAGCCGGCAAGTTGAGCGAGTAGCGCACGCTGCGCGCAATGATGAGCTCCGCCTCGAGCTGTGTGTGACCTTTCTCAGTTGGCGCCTCTTGCGCGCTCGACGGCGACGACGACGCGAGTGACTCTGCCGCCGCCAGATCTACCGCCGCCGCGGACTGCCGCGCCTCTTCATGCAGGCGGTGCCGCTGTTCATCAGTCAGTCGAATCGGCAGCGACGCGTGGTGCTTAATAATTGGCACTCGTGCGTGGCTGATCGGCTCCAGGTTGATAAAGGAGAAGCCGGCGCGGCGCAGCAGCTCGGTGATGCTGCGCACCGCGTTCTTCTCTGAGGGTGGCCACGTCCCCGCCTCCAACTCCTCGACGTCCACGACGGTAAAGTCGATGTCAGAGATGCCGTCCCACACCCCAAACGCGACGGAGCTACCAAAGATGAACACCTTCGCCCGCGGGTGCCAGCGCTGCACGACCAGTTCCAGCTGCGCCCTTGCCCGGTGAGCCTCGGCCATCTTCTCCGCCCCCGCATCGCGCTGCACGGCAACGGCGAAGATCCTCTCACCCCATTGCTGGACGACAGACGCCTTGCGCTTCAGAACTTCACCCCACACTGGCACCAGCTTTTCTGCGACACTGCGCAGACGGGTGTAGTCGGTCAACGCGTCGCCGTGCTGCTCGAGTGCGTGCTCCTCGAGGGCCTCGTACGAGGTGGAGACGTAGTGCAAGCACATGTCACACGTAAAGAGACGCGGCGGGTTGTGTTGGGACGCGGACGTGCACGAGGCGGCGGGCGGCAGAGGGTCAGGGCCACCGCTGCTGAGAGCTGAGTCGCCATCAGCCCGCAAAGTATGCCCTGCGGCTGTTGCGCTAGTTGCGCCGGTGTTCCCGCCGCTGTTGCCTTCCTGGTCCTTTAGCATGTCATCTATCACCACGTCACCGTCTGATTCCAGCCCAGACGTGCCCTCCAAAGACGGTGACGCTGAAGCCACGGGCGGTGATGGAGCCTTAAAAGCAATGTCCGGCGCGGCAGACGTAACAGAACCACTGCCAGATATGGTCAGCGCATCCGAATCGCTCTCTGGAATACCGCTGCTGCTGCTACCATGGTGCACCGAGTCGCTGATCAAATTCTCATGCTCCTCCTGACGCGGCTGCTGAGGCGGCCCCGGCAACGATAACGACGACGCTTCTGCTGCGCCAACACAGCCGCGACGACGGTGGATCAGGCGACGCCGCGGTGGAGTCGCAGTGGCCGAAGATGGCACGGCCGAATCCGAGGAAACCGGGCTGCTGGCATTCGCAGTACTAGTCTGCGCCGATGCGCTAGTGCTGCCACCACTGCTGCTGGAGGCGTCGGTACCATCTTTGGTGCCTTGATTGAACAGCAGAGAGTACTTGCTCATGGCGACACTTCTCAGTGAGTGCGGGGGCGTGCCTGGGTGCAAAACGAGCAGGCGCAGCAGGGGGGTCCACGCAAACGTTGGATCGTAGCAGTGAGGCAATGCCAAGAGGGGAAGAAACTACAAAGAAGGACGAGTGGAATAGATGTGAGCAGGTGCAGCGGCAAAATCGCACCAACGACTAGGTATGCGTAGACCTGTGTGCTCGCGCGGGTATCATGCCTCCCTTATTAGGATTACAAAGCCGTCTCTGGCCGCGGTGATGCGCGTGGCTGGCGGAGGTGTCTGTCTCTTCCCTGCTTGAAGGCGACACGAGAGAAGTGCGCCGCCACGCCAGCAACGTCGAAAGTCGGCGCTGCGGTGAGGGCCAAAGGCCACAACACAGAGGAAACGAAAAACTACGAAGGAAGTATCAGAGAGTCTGTGCGCGAGCGCAGCACCTGAAAACGACGACGCGAGAACGAAAACGTTCCGTGCAGCTGTGCACACACACACACATACATACACACACGTCGAACACGCCCGTTCAAGCGCGCAGGCAGTGACTGGGTGTGGTGGTGATGTTTGTGTTAGAGAGAGAGTGGGGGCCGGAAGGGGAGGGGGGAGGGTGCTGGGAGAGAAGGTCAGGTGAGGATCTATTTCATTCGGTGGAAAGGTGTCAGCAGACATACACACGCACATCTAGTGGTCGTTGTCCAGTGCTCCACAAGAAACATGCACACGCGCGGGTGACCTTCGACACGTTGCACAAGCCCACAGTGCAGGTGACCGACCAGATCACCTGCAGCCCAATGTAAGGTACCGCATCCCACGAGACAAGCCTACACGCTTACCGCACAGACGCTTACAGATGCCACACACAAAGACGGTGACTGAGCCACGGGTAACTATCACCAGAACGCGAGTTTGTGAAGTCCGTGAGATGGGGCGTATGCATGCATGTGTGTGTGTGTGTGTGTGCGCATGTGTGCACCGTGCAGGAGCACGTTAGAATTCTGTTGCGGTACCCACGCACTAAGGAACATCGCCGAAGTATCACCTGCGACAAGCGGCGCCATCATCCGCGCATATCGCGCAGCAAAGAGCGACCCACAGACACGCACGCACACGACATGCACACACCCTTCGAAAAATCCCCTCCCCTCCCCCCTGTTGCAGCGGCTGTGCGATCTGTGGCATTAAATCGCCAAAGACGGAGAGACGAGCGAATGAAGGGGCAGAATAACGAACGAGAAGAACGGCTCAAGATGCCCGTCCAGAGTCGAGCCTTGTCGGCCGCAACGACGGTGGCGAACGGAAGCAATAGCAAAAGAGGTGCTTCTCGCATGGCGACGTGGCACACGCCCACGCCCACACACACACATGCATGCATGCGTGCGTGTATGCGTCGCAGTGCAACCACACGCAGAGACGCTTCTTCGGGCGAGCAAGGAAAAATACTTCGAACAAATAACTCCATGAAATTTGTGAGTGCGAACGTGTGTGTGCAGTAGAGGGATGAGCCGCTGCACACTTCCCTGCATCGACAGGTATTGAGAGTCAGCGGGGCGGGGGTGAGGAGAGGAGGTGGGGGAGGGGAAGGGGTGGGGCGGAGCAAGGATGCAGCCACGCACCCGCACAACAACAACCGCTGGAGACGAAGGGAGCAGCACCATCATGCGTGAGTAGGAGAGCACACGTGTTCGCATCTGGTGCTTGTGCGAGTGTCTCCGCGTGCCTTTACAAGACAGAGAGGCGGGGGGAGAGGGGCATCGAGGGCAAGTGAGCCTTCCTTTAACGGAGGCTAAAGGATGCAGGCCACGCGCGGGAACCGAAAATCATGAGACGGAACGAAGACATACGGGACGACCCAGACCCAGACCCAGAGCCAGAGAGCACGCGCACAGCCAGATGTAGGCGTGCAGAAACAGAAAAATGGGGTGGGGGTTAAAGGAAGAGAGATGGATGTGTCGAAATGGGGTGGTGGTGGTGGAGCCAAGTAAGAAACATCAACAACGGTAAAGGGAGAAGGCAAGCGCATGACATCGAGTTACGCGGCTACGATAAGATCCTTCGAGCGCGCAGGCAATACGAGTGGAGAAGGAGAATCGAAAGGTGTTTGTGAGGAGGGAGGAGGAGGACAAGGCATTACAGCTTGCTCTCAGAAACGTTGATGGAGTGCATGACGACATCTGCGTGTGACATCGTCGTATCTATCAAGTCGCCGTTGATGGTGTCGCTGCCGCTTGCGCGCACCATTGCCTCCTTGCGAGAGATGCCCCAGGCCTTCATGTGACGCTGGCAGAGACGCTCCGTGCACACGTCACGGTCGCACGCCAGGAAGAGCTTCACATCAAACATGTCGTTCACCGCAGCCCACTCCGGGGTGCCACGATAGAGAACGTAGTTGCCCTCCACAATGATGACCCCGGCGGAGCCGGGGATGCGAATGCTGCGCTCCTGAGGGTCGCCGACGGCGTGGTCAAAAGACGGAACTAAGACGTCGTCGTAGAGGCCGCGCTCATTCGGCGTTCGGATAGTGACGAGGCCGTCGCGCAACTTGCTCGGGTTGAATGTCCACTCCGCGCCGCGGCGCTTCACTGCCTCTTGCGCGTTCGGCATGGCCAGCAACTCCTTGCGATAGAAGTGGTAGCCGTCCATCGGCATCACGCACACCTCTACACCACGGCCGCTGCCCGCGCCTGCACGGTCGTCGCTGGCGTTGCTGTTCATCTCTGCGTCATTGATGTCAACCTTCCGGAACGGTGCCATGGGATCAGGTTGGTCGCTCAGCGCCTCTCGAACAGCATCTGCCAGCAGCGCAACCATGGTTGACTTGCCACTACCAGGGCGGCCCGCCACTGCGACGAGCACGCGGGGCACGCACGCCTCACGAATCATCGGGTTCGTGTGACGAAGATTCTGCTGCTGACGTTCGTAGACGGAGACGATGCGCTGCACCGCGCACGCAAGCTCCTCGTTGCTTACCAACTTGCCATGAAGTGCACTCATGATGGCCGGGTGACCGGGGAAGAGGATGCTCGCGCGAATCTACCTGTGGGAGCGGGCGAGAGTGCTCCGTTGTGTGGCGAAGGAGACCGGAGAAGACAAGCGGTTTGTCCTTGCCTTTGTATCCTGGGATGCGTGTTCGTTTTCTACGTCGCGTGCGTGGTGTGTTGGCCGCATGTTCATGCCAGTGAGCAACACGCCGGGACGGCGCAGGGCGGACGACCATACCACCAAAATAATAAACAACAAACATGTGCGTGAATAAAAATATGGCGAGGAGAAGAGAGAGTGCCACCACGGGAAGTAGGTAAGGTAACGCAATAGGGCCGCAGCATCGCGCGGATGCACACACACACACACACAATGTATGTGTGTATATATATACGTGTGTGTGTGTGTGTGAAATATATATGCGGATGCCCGTGCTGCGCTTCTCCGCAGACGCACAGGCGCTGATGGAGCTCTGTACGCTTCTGGTCAGGCAAGGCTCTCTCTCCTTTTCTCTCCCTCCCCCTTTCTGCGCCGTCACCGTCTTCTGAGGCGAGAGAGAAAGACACGCACATATGCGTGACCAAGAGCCCCTCCTCTACACCCCCAACAAGCTCCCCGTAGCTGAATGGGGCATGTGTGGTAAGCGGGGCGGTGACATTTTTCCCTTTTATTTTTCGACACGCGGTTGGATGGCGACGGTGTATACCACCGCCCGCCTTTATCGCCTTCCCCTCTTCGCCCGCCACCGTCGTTTCCCTTCGTGCATTGTTTTCTGCACTCGCTCAGGATGGGGGGGGGGGGCAGAGCCGAGTCTCCGTCCCCCACCCCCTCTCTCGTGACTCTTCTACATTGCCTTCTTGTTTCGGGGGTTGAATGGGAGGCTGCGCATCGCCGGTCGCTGCCGTTCGCGGTGCTTTTCGGATCGCCTTCCTGCGCCAGGACCTTAGAGGCTGCGTGATAGAGAAGGCAAGAGACACACAGAGGCCGTGCAGAGACCTCACAGGCACCCACCCACACACACGCATAGACACCCAGACACACACACACACACGCGGAGAGGAAAGGGCGAAGCATGCAACTCGAGCGTGTGAAGAGTTCGAAAACCAAAACGCAACGAGAGACAAAGACGGCGAGTTGACGGAGGAGGTGACACAGACACATGGCGGCAAGCGAGAGCCGACACACACACACACAAAGCGAAGCAAGCGCACGCATACGCGCACCTGCACAACATGCTTAGGGGTAAAAAGCGCAACAAAAAAACCTTAACCCTTATTCACCCATGCTGCTGCTGCCGCCGCCCACCCACCGCCTCGCCTTCCCCTCTCCGAGCCAACATGCACGCAGGGCCTCTCGCACACACGGACATGCAGACACACATTCCCAAGTGCTTGTGCGCTGAAGCGTATGGCGTGCGCCGTTCACGCTGGAGGAGCTCGCGTGGGCAAGAAAGTGATGGCCCGAAGAGAACGCAACGTGGGAAGTCCAAGGGAGGGGGGAGGGAGAGGTCGCGGTTGTCATTTGACGCTGGCGGGTCTTCTCGTGCGCTGCAATCAACAACAGAGCTTCCCTCGATCCCTTACTGTTTTATGGGAAGAGATTTCCATTGTCTCCCAGGGTGGTGGTGGTGGTGAAAACATCGGAGTCGGAGCAAAGGGCTAAGAGAGCGTTTGTACAATGGAGGAAAAAGAGGGGGAGGCGGGAGGCGGGGAGTTGGTGTGCTGTGTGTAGTGTGTACAGGATACGAGTGCGAGACAAAGACAGCCCACGGCACACACACCCGCGCATTATTCGTCGCGGGTAAAGCGGAAGAGAAACGACAATAAATCAATAAGACGAAAGAAAAAAAAACGCGCCAGAGAGTTAAGAAACGGAAGCGCGGGAGGAGAGCCCACACACGCACACACACACATGCTCAGACAACGAAGCGGAAAGAAATTTCCGTCAGTGCATACGGCAAGCAACACACCAAAGGTAAGACACCCACCCACCCACACACACACACACACACACACACACACACGGAAAAGAAAAAAGCATGGGCTCGCCACGAAGAGGGGAGGAGGAGGAGAGGGGGAGGGGGGAGACAAGCCGAAAAGAGAGGAAGCGACGTCGCCCACTGATACCCCACTCCCCACGCGATAATCGTCCATAAGCCTTGCTCGGCATGCTGCTGCTGATGCTGCTCATGTGTCTCGCCGTCCATCCGTTCGCTTCTTTCTTTTTTATTTTGTTTTATGGCCTTCGGCACCCCACCCTTCTCCGGTTCGCGCCGTCATCACAGGCGTATGTTAACGGCGCGGGCTCACTGACAAAGACGAGGAGGGCGAGTGGTGGTGATGGCGGCAGACATGCCCAGCGACGTACGGGGAGAGAGAGAAGCCAAAGTGGCAGCTCCACGCCGGCGCAGGGAGGAGGCGGATCAACGAGAGATGCGCGTTCATCGCAAGATGCCACACCATATATATATATATATATAGGCGAAAGGGAAGGAAAGGATGGATAGCGAGCATGTTGTATACACACACGCACCAACACCATGTGGCCGTGGTGGGAAACAGGCGTAGAATCGCACAGGAGAGAAACAGGAGAGAGCGCGCGCGCGCAGAGGAAGATACAGCGACGAATTAGGGGAAGGGGGAGGGGAAACAACATCAAAGGAAAAACAGGAAAGGCAGCGTGCGCAGGCCTTACGAGTGGAGGGAGGGGAGAGCGGGACGCCTAGGAAGGGCGTCGTCCACCGTAGAGGCGGCGCTGCTGCTGCTAGCGACACACTGAGCACCCGTCTTTAAAAAGAAGAAAATAATAAGAAAACAAAGAGTCGCCGAATCGGGAGGAAGAGGGGGGAGATAAGCAACAGGGGTGGCAGTACAGCAGACACCCGGAAATAATGGAGAGCAATACGAGGAGTAGGAAAGACATACAGAGGTGCGAGCACCACTGGGGGAAGTTTGGGTGAGGAGGGTGGGGTGGGGCGTGGCAGTACCCGTCCAAAGAGGATCTACACCACCACCACCACCTTCCATTGACCCTCCTCCCCTGCATGCGGTTTCTTGGTGCCTCCCCACGCCACATCTCTCTACCTGTCGCCTTCGCTCCCATCTCCACATGCTTACAAATGAATAAAAAACTTTGAGGGGAGAATACCGCGTATCCCTGCGTCCTTTACGCCGCCTCCTCGCACACACATACACACACTCGCCTCGTGTACCCGCGCTGCCCCACCGATTCCTTCATGCCCTCCCCCCTCTCCAGCAACCACCAAGGGCAACCTCCCCCGCACGCACACATTACGCCATCATGCCTCTCATGTGCTCTCCTTCTCATCATCCCCTCCCCCATCGCCTCTGACGTCAGCCTCTCATCCACGAGACACGCTTTTTTTCTTTGAGAAGCATTCACGTGGAGACGAAGCCCAGGCGGCACAGCGAGCAAAACGCGTCTGCCACGTGGATATGGGCCTGTGTCTGCGCCTCTGGCTCCGTAGGTTCGTGTGTGTGTGTGTGTGTGTTTGGGGGAGGGAGGGGAGGCCAATGTGGTTACGCCCTCTTGTTGCATAAAAGTACACACGGGTCGGGAGTGGACGCCAAGACAAGACTAGAAAGGAGAGAAAAAGGATCGAGGCAGCGCACGTGTTTTGCGTCCGTACACCGTTGTCTGTGTTCGCGTTGACATCCGTGTATGCAAGCGTGCGTATCGCACCGGTGCTCCACAACGAGGTAAAACATACGTCAACAAAATCGGAAAGAGATGGAGGTGCAGGCCCGGTGGTCAGCCATGTGCAGCACAACACCGCCAAGGCAGAGGAGGAGGGGAGGTGGACAAGGGGAGAACGGTGCCACCCAGACGAGAACAGGAGTGAGCAATAGAAGACATGGACCAGAAAGGCAAAACGTGAAACCGAGGAGACACACACACACACAAACGCAAACGCAAACGCCTTAGAGACGACCTCCCTGGAGCAAGAGCTGCAGTGGCCCCTCACACCACCACCAACGGCATTGTGCCGGAGAAAAAGTAACTAGGTGGCCGAAGGGGACAAGAGAATGAGCAGTGAGAGGCATCTCGACAACAGGCACATGCACACACAAAGACAAACATTTCAATGCCCCGTCCCCTTTATACTCGGCTCAGTCGAGAACAGCTAGAGAGGATGGGGGAGAGAAAATATGAAGTCGGAGAAAGTGATAGACAGAGGCGTGGGCATAGATACGCGTCCTCCATGTAAGGCTCGGTGAAGGACAAGGGAGAAACGACAGCGAGAAGCGGGGTGATACGCACCCACAAAGACGAATTCAAGCACACACAGACACAAAAAAAAACGAAGACAAACTCGATAAAGTCAAACGACGTCAACCAACAGGAATACATGCGTATACATACACATATACACACACATATACATATACCCACACATACTTTAGAGCAAAAGGGATTCACAACGTGTTTTATTTTTGTTTTGTTCCTCCCCACCTCTCCCTCTCTCCCCTGCCCTGCCCTTCCTTTTGTTTCTTGGTGATGATGCGCGGAGACACAGAGGGCAGGCGAAGGCGAAGGAGAAGGAGGAGGGGGGGGGTATCGATGCATGCATCGATTATCTGGGTCCTTTCTTTGCTAGCTTCACTTTCATTCGTACACCCATCCCATCCCATCCCATCCCCCCTCTGCCTTTGCCTTTGTGTGTTTCTGTCATCTCGCTTCACGAGAAAGGACGATGCGTGTGAGGGCGTCCAGGGAGCGAGTGAACGAAGGAGGCGCACGGGAGGAGGAGGAGGAGGAGGGGGGGGGAGGGGGCGAAGATGTTCATAGCTGGTGTCGGTGCTCCCGCTGCCTGTCGTCCTCGATCTGGCCGGTGAGGGGGAGGAACACGTCATGATCTTTGACGAGGTTGCTGCTCGCCGACGGCTGGCGCTGGTCTGCCGACGCGCCGTCAGGGCAGTGGAAGTGCTGGCTGGCGTTCTCAGCCATGGTGGAATCCACCCCCGCTATGATGGCATCGGTGGCTGCGGCCCCACTCAAGGAGCTTCCGCTGGTGCGTTCCTCCTTCGGCTTCCCCGCCGTTCGGTGGCCCTTCAAGACCGATTTACCGCCTCGCACGAGACCTAGCGACGCCACAACCGCCATGAACATGACGTACATCGCGCTGATCTGCTGCACGTTGTTCGCGTACTCGGCCATCGTGTCGAGGGAGTGCTCCTTTCCCGGAGGCAGTGCTGCAATCATGTCCGCCACCAGGTTCGCTGCGATGGGCCCCATGGAGGCCTGCGCCGAGGCTTTGCCAAGGTACCCCACACATACCAGCAACTTCTCCTTCCACGGCATACCACTGCCAATCTGAATCAAGAAGGTGACGGTGAACCGCACAGCCGTGCTGCACAGCATGCAGATGATTGCCCTCGGGAAGAAGATTTTGTTGAAGATCGCCTTGACGTTGATCTTGGCCCCCATCGTGGCAAACAGGATCGGCATCATCACCTGATCCCAGGACAGGGCGAGCCACGTCGCCATGTACTTCTTGTGGTCCTCGTGCTCCATCTTGCCTGTCCTTGACCACATGTGCGCGACTGTGGCGGAAAAAAAGACGCACATGACACAGCCGCCTCCGGCGAGGTTCACCTTGTAGCCAAAGAACACCATCGCATAGCACTCGAAGAGAAAGATAACGAAGGCGAAGTCCATGCAGCTGTTCAGGTGCGCACGGGTGTACTTGCCATTCGGCAGTCGGTGCGCCTCCTGCTTGATGAGCTCCACAAGGTAGAAGAAAAGAATGCCAAGACCAATGCCAATGACGATGCCGCCAAGGAACTGCGCAGGGCCCAGCATGATTGCGACGGCCAGCTTCTGATCATGAAAGATCAGCCCAAGAATGAAGTTGGCGCACCACACGCCGATCACAATCTCAATACCAACTGCCGAGAGCATGAGCGACAAGGGGCCGACACCGCAGCCGTAGCCCATGTCCTGCAGGTACAAGCTACCTGGCACGACGACGGCCGGCGACACGATGCTGCACAGCATGCCTTGCAGGAACGCCCAGTTGTAGTTGTTGTTGTAGTCGAAGATCTTGTTCGCAATGAGGCTGTGCGAGACGCCCTCGAACACGAACGGCATCGTTGCCAGCAGTGCTGTCTGCTTCCAGTGTGGAATGATGTCCTTGATGGCGAGCTTGTAGCCGGCACGGGCGAGAATCACCGTGAGCCCGAGCTTCGAGGAGATGTCGAACACCTCCTTCACGATGCCGTGCGTCAGGTACTTGAGCGTCGGGATGTTGTTCCACATGATGCCCACCCACAGAACACCAACGAGGGGCGGTAGCTGTAGGATACGGCATATGAGGCCGCCAACGATAGCGGACACGATCACGAGCACCAACGGATCCCAGACGTAGCCGCCCGGCTCCACGAGCCAGCGGGGGAGCATGTTCCAGAGCAGGAACCAAATCAGTACCACAAAGCACACGCGAATGAAGATGTTCAACGCGCGGATCGACAGCCGGCGGCCGCCAATCGCGACGATGAGCCCCTCCTTCCAACACCAGCGCAGCTCCCAGTGCTTCTCGCCCTCGCCGCACTCGCGGATCGACGGCAGGAACCAGTTGCTGCCTGTATAAGGCAGGAGCGAATACAAGTCGCGGTTTGCCATGGTATGCGTGACGTCGGCGATGTACACGAGGTCCTCTTCGTTCAGATGGTGGATCTCGTGCGCCAGCGGCATCAAGTGCGGCGGCAGCTCCTTGAAGTATGTCTGGTTCACGAAGGAGTCCGAGTAGCAGAAAGAGGAGTTGAGGCCCCCGGCGCGTGAGGGGTGGTGGTGATCGTGCTCCGCGTTCTCTGGTGTCTGGGGCTGTGAGTCGACGCTGAAGTTAGAGGTAGACCGAGCTGCGGCCAGGCCATGGTGGCTGTCCTTGGAGGCGTTCGACTTCACATCGTCGACGCCGAAAGGACCGTGGCAGGGCAACGGGGTGAAGGATTGGTAGCTGCTGCCGGCGGACTGCCCCAAGAGGACGGTCCCGGCGGGGCCTGCACTTTTCCGCACCAACAGGTGGGGCACCATCACCTCGCTATTGTGCGACTTCCCATATAGGGCGGTGCTGCGCGAGTCTGCGAAGACGGATTCCCTGCCGCCGCTCGCGTCGGGGTGAGAGAGTTGGTGAAAAGATGACCCAGCGGAGCTGCCGGAGTTACTGGCTGCACCGTATTCGTACTGCGGCTGCGATCGTGCCGCAAGGGCCTCAGTGTTGTTGAGCGAGGACATGTGTATATTGGTTTCGACAGGTTGCTGCGGCAGAGGGTGCAGTTCAACGTCCCCAATCAGGCCATCGGTGTTGCCCTTGCCGTCACCGCGACGGTCTCGATCAGATACACCGTGCTGATGTTGCTGCTGCGGCTGGTGCTGTGCGTGGCTGTTGGGTCTGTCACTCATCTAGCGTCGAATCGGGTAGGCAAAAAAAAAGCACAAGACAAGCTTGCGTTTGGGAAGCGGTGCTCGTGCAATGTGAGAAAGGGGCACGTGTGTGTGTGTGTGTGTGCAGGGGAAGCAGCAAACAGGGTTACAAGGAAGCAAATCGTAGCGCAAGGGAAGACAACGACGAAACAAAGCGAGCTCGACGTATGCGACGGACTGACGCAACGTCTCCCTAAGCAACAGCAACAAAAAAAAACAAAAAACAAAGATGCGAGAGCAAGCGTCGAGAGTACAGGAGAGAGGGAAGGGGGTGGTGGTGGTGGTGGGGGTCGTACTCAACCGTGCAATGATCGACCCGGGGTGGGGGGCGGGGGAGCAGGCCTTGTTGGCGCCAGGGAGATATGGGAGGTAACACGGTGCATCAGGAATGCAAACGTGCCCGCTAGCGTCTGGTGACGTACATTCACTCAGCACCTCACTTGAAAACCGCCTTCGCCGGAGAGAGGGAGGCCCTCCGAGTTGGGATTGATGGGCACTGTTCCAGCTTTACACGCGGCAAGCTGGTTAGGAGGGAGGGAGGGGTGGTGGGAAGGGACGGGCTGACCGATGCGAGAATATTGTCGAAACATCTTTGTTTTGGTTTCCGTTCAAGAAAGCACATCTGCTGGCACGTGTTAATGTTTTAATCGTGTTTCTTACCTTCTTCTGGAGGTGGGGTCGAGGCGACGGGGTGAGCGAGTGGAGCGACAAGAGGAGGAGATGAAAAAGGGTGTGAGAGGGGCGAGAGGCGGGAAGGATGGGGGAGGGAGGGCAGGAAGCCCGTCCTCGCGCGCACACACACATACACACACACCGCTCTCGGTGTTCGCAAGAAACAAAGATAGGGGTAGAAAAAAGAAAAGTGAGCGTGTGAAACCAACAACGGCGATACGCACACACACATAAATAAATGCATGCACATATACATACACATATACATACATATGTATACATATACATTTATGTACACATTTATGTGTATACATCGGTGTATACTCGCGCGCACACAACGGGAACAACAACCAAGTGGGCCTTGATGGCACCCATGCGACAGAGAACTGCGAAGCTGGTGTACCGCGAGATGCGACGCCCGTACCCGCCAAACGCCAGGTAGCACGTAAACATCTTCTTGACAAAAAACGGCAGCGCAGCCAGTGCACAACGCACATGCGCATAGAAGAAAAAGGGTCAGGGATGACCTTACCTTGTTCCTCCTCTTCCAGCAGGCGTACATCAAGCGTCTGCGGAATCCGTAAGCATGACGAACACCGTGCGTATTGCAATGCTAGCGACGCTCACCATGAGCCGGAAGCGCAGCCCCGACCACAGCGCCGTCACGCCTTCTTCTCGCACAATTGTCCTGGCGCAGTCCATAACGCCGGCGTAGCGCCGCTCATCCTTCTCGTCTGAAGCCGTCAGAACGAGACGGCGACTCACCACCTCCAGCGGCTGCGTGAGTACGTCGGCCACAATCGCCAACCCGCGAGCCACCGCGTACGGGTACGCCATCTGCACACGCTCACTCAACATGACGGAGGCGATAAGGTACAGACCACGGTAAGTGCACACGGTCAGCGGCTCGACGGCGGCGCCGCGGTAGAACCCGCCCCAACCCTTGCGACGGTAGATTTGGCGAGCTGTTTCCGTGGCTGTTGTGTAGCGGTACGCCTCCTCCTGCAGCGGCGAGACCGGCTCCGCCTCCTCTGCATCTGCTTTTTCATTCACGCCGCTCTTCGCCGCCGCTGCCTCGCCGCCCGCGCAAACAGCACCGGTAGGACCACCGGCTGGAGCGACAATGTCCGCCATGTAGTTGGTCATGATGGTCTTGCGGATGGCATTGTACGGGGTGGCCACCCACACCGCCGCACTCGTGGCCGCCATCGACAGCGCCACGATGACAGAGGTGCTCATCTGATCCGCCATGCGGGCCGGAATCAGCCGCTGCAGGCACACAAACACCGCATTGGTGGCGAACGAGTCCACGAACCCGCTTGGCAGCGTCAGCACCGCATCTGCCATAACACCGCGGAGAAAACCGCCAAGACCCTCCTTGCGCCACAGGCGGCTGTACAGCTGCCCAACGCCACGGAAGCCACCAGCGGGCAGGCGGCCCTGACGCACGAGTTCGCCCTCGACCGCGGTCAGCACCATCACGCGGTCAATAGGGGCCGCCATAGATCGCTGAAAAAGATCAAAGACGGCGCGGATGAGCATGTCCAGCGCCATATCCGTGGCAGTCAGCTGGAACGCTTGACCGCCGCCGTACTGGCCATACGGGGTGTCACTACTTGTCCTGCCCGCCTGAGGAGCCTGGTACTGCTGCTCCTGGTGGGCAGCCGGGGGAGAGGCGGCGTGGGCGGACATGCTTCCCCGTACGCTACACTGCGCAGCACGCGTGCTGTAGTAGATATAAAAAGAAAAGGAGAACAAAAGGCGATGTGTGCTTGTGATGGGGAGGGGTGATGGGCACCGCAAGATTAGGTCCACCTGACTCGGTCTACCTCTCTCGACTCGAGTGGGGGGGGGGGAGGGTGTCCGCTGAGAAATGCGAAGGGACAATGAAACGAAAGTTAGGCAGTGAGGAACCAACTAGAAACGCTCCTTGTACGAGAGCGATGTACGTATACACAGAGAGGGGGTGAGGCGCACGAGCGTGCGTGGGTGCGTGGGTGGCGCTGGTGCTACGCAACGGTTCGAAGAAGGGGAAGAGCGGAGGCAGCACCGAAACAAGGGCAGGCAAAAACAAGGCGGGGAACTATGCGGTGGCGGATCGAGACGATGGCAGCGCTGCAGAGCTGCAAGACGGAGAGACGCCTCGAGAGGACGACAGGGAGAGAGGCAGCAGCGTGAGTCGAGAGAGAGAGAGGGGTGGGGGGGAGGGAGGGGGAGGGGGAGAAGGAGCTCGCACAACGGAGATCGTTGCTTTTGGCGGCGCCGCACTGAAGACGAACAAAAAAAGGGAAACAGACACAAGCTGACGTGTGGTTGCTTGCAGACAATCACGAAAGCCGAGCACAGGGGAGCCGACACCGGGGGGGGGCGGAGCGGAGGGGAGGGGAGGGGAGGGATGGCGCGCACGGAGCGAACCCCAGCAGGAGGAATAGAAACAAGTCCAAAAAAAAACTGAGAGTCAAGAGAGGGTTTAGCCCTTTAAGTCTGTGAAGGATGCGTGCGAGGGGAATGCGTATAAAATACGGAGCGAAGAGGTGGACCGCGTGTGGCTGTGGAGGCGCGTAGAAGGCGGAGTGGGTGGGAGAGAGGGGGGAGGGAGGGCGAAAAGGGGCCACAGCAAAAGGGTGCAAACGGGGACGCGCACAAACACGAGGCAGCAGACACGTGGCGGGCGCCTTTCCCTTGGTTCAGCTTCGTTTGGTTGCTTTTTTTTATAGGTGAAGGCGCGGAGCGTGAGAGCGGAGGTGAGAGGCAGCTGCGCCAGTGTGCATGTGGGGCAAGACGAAGAGGGGTGGTGGTGAGAGGAGGGAAAATGCCAGAGAGAGGGAGGAGAGGCCTGAAGGATGTGGTGCGCACTTGCTCATCCGGGCGTGGCAATGCCCTCCTGCACAAGTGTGGCATATGCCATGGAACGGGAGAACGGCGGCAACCTGAAAAGCACGCGCCACCTTCACCGCGGCATCTCAGGGCCCAGTGCCAACTCTTTGTGAGGATGGCAAGGGCCTGCCCCCCCGCCTGCCCTGGGGTGCGGCTACGGGCTCTTGGTGTCCGCGGAGAGGTCTAGGCTATAGCACTGCACCGAAGAAACTTGCGGTGATGATTATGCTTGTGCGTGCACATTCTGTCCTTCGGCTTTGGCTCCGGGCGCCGTGGTGCTGACCGTAATTGAGGACCGAACCGGCGCCATAGGTCGTGGCAGCGCAGCGGGCTGAGTGACGCCACACGGTGTTGGTCGACCTGGGTCCTTGACGCAGCCGTGGTGCAACCAAGGTAGACGAGCTGTGGTTCGTGCACGCGCATCTTTGTTGACGTGCTCACGATGGTACGGATACGTTGAAGAACAAGGAAAACCTTCCCTTTCTCTGAGGGAGCCGTGCAGCCCCCTCTCCCCTCCCCCACTCGCCTCATCCCTGCCAATGTTGAAGCATCCCTGGTGGTGTCAGGGCCAACACGTCAAGCCCGTCGTGCCGTGATTGAGCCAAAGGGAAAGGTGGTGGTGGTGGGGTGGAGGGTAGAAGACTGAAGAACAAGGTGTGAAGCTGGCGATCCAGCAGCAGCGCAAGCGTCCACGCCAATGGTGACGCGTATTGCGCACACATTGGTATTATAACATCGCCCTTGCTTCCCTCCTCCCCTTCCCTTGGTCATCCCTCCTCTCTACACCACAGCACCTGAAAAGGATGGGGCGGTTGGGTAGCCCGCGAAGGTCTGTAGCAGCGGCACCACCGAGCTCGTGATCAAGCAGAGCGGTAACCCAGCGAGCAAGCCTGCGACGCCTTCTCGGCGCCATACCTGCACGGCGCAGTCCCATCCATTCGCATAGCGGCATCCGCGGCGCGCAGTCGCGGGAGTCTTGGTCTGGTCATCGCCTCCGTTGCAGACACTCCCCGCATCTGGAACAGGCAGCAACGCCATGCGCTGTCGAAGAACGACAAACGGACGCTGCAGGGCGTTGACAGATCCGGCAACCGCCAGCAGCACTCCCAAAGCAAAGAGGCGGTGCTGCCCAAGACGCACTAGCGTCAACGGTGCCGACGCTGCACCAGCGGTCGAGGCGTTTATCATCGCCCATTGCTGCATCCACCGCGACGCCGGCTTCACCACCGTCCACGCGAGCCCAAGTGACACGGCACGGCTGGCGAGATCGACGTCGAGTCCGTTCAAGAGAAGGCTACGAATTCCCATCTGGCGGAGAATGCATCCCCAAACCTCGGTAGCGCTCGTGTATCGGTGTTGCCGCCGCTGCTGCTGCTCCTCCCGCTGCTGTGCAGGCTGCGGGGAAGGTTCGCAGACGGGCAGGGACGTGGCCGCCATGTAGTTTACTCGAATCGTCGTCCGTACTGCGCGCAGCGGCCACGAGAGAAGACTCATGACGAGCGTGAGTGCCACTGTCCGCGACAGCCCGGCCCACCACAACGCCGCCGCACCACCAGCTCCGCTGTTTGGGCTGGGCAACGGCGGACCAAGGCGGTTCATCAGGCTGCGCATGGCTGCAAACAGCAGCGCCTCCTCGACAAAGGTCGCCAGCACAAAGCCGACCTCCGCCTTACCGCCACGCAAGAAGCCACATATGCCCCTTTCCTCCTTGTAGAGATGACGCAGCCACCCAAAGGCACTGGTACGTGTCGACTGCTGCGACGGCGACTTGTCAGCAGCGACACCCGCGTTCGATGTGCTGGCGCGCGTCGCTTCCTTGCGCAGCTCTCCCTCCACGGCTGCCAAGCAATCCAGCCGAAGCAGCGCAACCTTGACCACAAAGCTAGCTGATGCCGTGGCTACCGAGTTGCCCAGCACCGCAAGCGCCGACGTGATGTCCTCCACCGTGACGCTGCTGCTCACCGGCACGCCTTCCTCCTCCAGGAAAGCGTTGATGCTCGACTCTGTCCGCCGACGGTGCTCCTCATCATCGAAGTCGTCCTCCGCATCGCCTCGTCGCCGCACAGGGTAATCCGTCGTCGCTGCGGACATGTGGAGCTATGGTTGCGTAAACCTGGTGTTACTGTGAGATCCGATTCGTGCCTGTTACAGCCACTCGCGTTTGTGTGCGTGCACATCGTGTGCCCTCAACGCAGCAGCATGAGGAAAAGCAGTATGGAAAACAAAAAAGAAGGGGTGGCAGGGGAGGAGGGAGGTGCGCAAAGACATATCACCGGCACAAGAGACGCAACTCGAGCCGCAGCCAGAGCTGCTAGAACTACAGCAGGCGTGAGCAAGCTTGTCGACGTGTGTGTGTGTGTGTGTGTGTGTGTGTGTGTGTGTGTGCGTGTGTGCGGCACGCCTTTTTTCCACAGCAGTGGAACGTGCTTAGGTGTGCGAGTGCAGCTGCCTCCACGGCCACTCCGCGCTGTTTCGTGCGCATTCGATCACATCTCCTGCTCCTTCTCCCTACTTTTTCAGCCCTTCGCCTCCTTACGAGAAGCCTAGTCGAACCCTAGCAGCTCGTCGAGGAAGGCCTCTGTGTCAAGGACATGCTGGCGGGCACCGCCGCCATCACCGTTTGTCAGCACAGCCTCCCCAGTTGGAGAGGTGTTCTTTCCAGCACCCACGTCACTGTCGCAGCCGAACCTCGACCTCCGCCCTTCGCCCCATAGCGCCAGCAGGGTTGCCCGCTCAGCGGGCGACAGAACGACACCCTTCTCCTGGAGTATTCGCCTCACGTCCGAGTACAACTTTGGTGAATGCACCGCCGGCGCACATTGTAGAACAGTTTCGACTAGCAGAGAAACATCACGGCTTGCAAGTGCAACACGAAGTGCGTCAGCCCAGCTGCCCACCCAGCGATCCGCTATGACGCCGCGAATAGTGTGACGCCTCCGCGACCAATCTAGTGGTAGCGCTGTACCAGGGGTCACGGCTGCGTGTCGCGCATCCGTCGCCAGCGTGGAAGGCGCGGCAGGAGACGCGTCCGCTGCGGCTATGAGCACCGCAGTGGCCACCTTAGCCGCGACCATGGTTGGTGACTGATAAGATGTGGAAGACAAGGTGGCCACTGGAGAAGTTGCCTTGACTGACGTATGCAGCATCGCGTTCAACAGCTTGTACGTCATTATCTCCGTCGGATCCACAGCATCACCTACGCGGCACCGCCACACGGCCCACAAGTCCAGAACGGCCCTGTTCTGTGATGGGCAGTGACGCAGGGCGTACGCGACCTGCGACACCACGAAGCCATCCAGGTAGGCGTCCGGGATCTCGTGGAAGCACGCCAGCGCCTCCGCCCAACGCCCGGCCAACGCGAGGAGGACGACAATGCGTCCAAGTGCGCGACTCAGCGACACCAACGGCGATGCAGGCCTTGACGGTCGGGGGCCGGTGTGCAATAGTTCAGACCTCGTCTCTGGAATGACAGCGTTGTCGGATGGAGATGCACACACCGCGTGGTGCCAATACCGTCGGGCAAAGTTCCACAGAGCCAAGGCTCCTTGCCACGATGCGCCAGAAGGCTGGACCACCTCGCACGCAACGAGGCCCTTGCCAAGTCGGTGAAGAAACGAGAATGGATCTACCGGCAGGGGCGTGGACGTTGACGAGCGACAGCGAGAAGGGCCCTTCACCGCCTCGAGCACCCAGTCCTGTGTGTCTACACTCAAACTATCCGTGCCCACCATGTCAGGAAGACCTTCACGAGAGTTGTGACTCAAGCAGAGCCGCAATGCTGTGGTCCAGTCGCCTTGCGCCGTGGCATCGTCGATGCGTTGCAGCAGCCGCTTCAGTGAAAGCCCAGCTGCCTGGGTCGTTGGCTGGTCCAGGCTGGCAAGGCGTGACTGCGCTGGTAGTGAGCGCATAGCCAGCCGCAGTGCTTCCCAGGTGCCACCAAGGCCCTCAGTCTCCACAATCTGCTCATGCCACATGCGGAAGGTCTCTAACGCGTCTCCACCGTTCTCTGGCGCGGCGGGGCTGCAGTGGCCGCGAAGACGTTGTAAGGTACGCGCTGCGTTGCTGAATACCGTCCGCAGGCGCATATGACCTTGCCCATCTGCTCCTTCACCATCATCCCTTCGGACGTCATCCGCCGTTGAGGAAGAGCCCAAGAGAATGGACTGGACGACCTCGCTCATCAACGCGCACACCGACGGCGATAGCAGCGGTGGCTGCTCCTGATTCCTTTCCCACCACGCCGCCGATGCGCTGCGACGACTGTCGCTGCTCGTTTTCTTTCGCTTGCCGTCGCAGACCGTGGTAAGCTCCTCCTTCAACAGACGCTGCCACTCGTCAGATGTGCTGTGCGCATCAAGAAGCGCTAGCAGAAGCAGCGCCACTGTCTCTGTTATTGCGCCCATATGCTGTCCCGCTCGAGTGGCAGAATTCCAGAAGGCGAGCTTCGTCAGCTCCCCAACTGCTTCCTCCAGGAATAAACCAAGACAACGACGGTGGGCCTGCGACGGACTCTTGCTCGGGTCGGTGCACTCGTTGCAGCACCACAACCATTGCCCGAAAAGATGTCGCCATACGCGCAAGGGCGGCGCAGGGTTCTCCGGGTCCATCTGCCCAATTTTGACCTCTCTCGGGGGAGCGGTGGCACTGCTGTTCATCATCTCTAAAAGAAGCAGCATGTCGCGCGTTCGCATCGTATCGCGCTCCACAACGTGTGTAAAAAGAGCGAGCAACAACGCCAACCGTGGCGATGACGGCGGCGAGACAGCCTGCATGGTGCGCCGCCACACATGCCACGCAGCCGCGCCGTGGCCGCACCACAACAGCAGCCAAACAGACACCTCCTGCAGCGATACAAGCATGAAAGGAATCATCGCGCAATCGTCGGCGTCCTCAGCGGCTGTCAGCGCACTGGCTCTGCGGAGATGCAAACCACTTGCTGGCGAAGCGGGCCGTGACGCTTGCGCATGTTGGGTGGCGGTGGGGTTTTCTTGCTCGTGGCAGCGAAGCACTTCCAGCGCTTCGCACCACGCCCCGGTGCCAATGAGCTGACACAGTCGCCAGTGCAGCGGCGACATGGCAGAGTGCGCGTCACTGGTACTGGTGTGTAGCAGCAGTGAGGCGCACGGGGGTTCTGGACGCATACAAGCGGCGTAACTCGCAGCTAGTGGAGCATCGGCGCCGGATGCACTGCGTGACGTGGCGGCCTCGATACGCTCGGTGCTCGACTCTCCTGACGTCATGGCACCGTGACGTCGTCGCCCTCGGTGACGGAAACGGCCCTGCGCTCTCCACACACTTGACTTCACTGGTGCGACGAACTGTGTTACCACGTGTGCATCTACACTATGTGCGCCACTGCGCGAGGTGGCCGGCATTCGGCCCGAATTGCTCTCGCCGTGAATGTTCAAGTGACCTGCGGGGGCCGGTGGTGACGGCGGAGCGGCAGGTGGTGGCAGAGACGACACCCACCGTCTCGGGGTGCGCAGTGCTATGTTGACAACATCTTTCCTTTGTAGGTCACTGCGCTGGAGCCCAAACACCTTTGCCTGTGAAGACAGCAGAAGGCGTCGCCGAAATGGCAGCGCGCCACCCATGCAACGACGGCTGATGCTCTGCGCACTGCAAAGACGTTCGGACGTTCCACCATGGAAGAAGCACGTTGCCCGTGAGCTTCTCATGGCACCACTTCACAGCAGAAAGAACACAACATGCGATAAGAAGCCGAGGGGGGCTTTCTCCAACAAGCGTCGCTTGTGTACGCTTGGGTGCAGCGAACCTCCGACGGTTGCGTGTACGTCCGTGCCATGGAGACGCTGCAAGGGGAAGGGCGTAATGCGCCGACTATCACGGGGGACGCAGGCGTGTAAAGGCGCGTGCCAGGCACAGATGCGCCAGAAAAAGTAGAAAAGGAAATAGGAATATGAGAGAGAGAAAGACAACACAAGCGAAGGACGTGGTCCGATGGAGCATGGGAAAGCCATATGTGTTGATGGTGTGTGTAGGGGGAGGGGGCGGCGGAGGGGGTTTGTGCCACAAAAGGAGATACCCCGAAGTA
Source organism: Leishmania mexicana MHOM/GT/2001/U1103 (assembly GCF_000234665.1). NCBI lineage: Eukaryota > Euglenozoa > Kinetoplastea > Trypanosomatida > Trypanosomatidae > Leishmania > Leishmania mexicana. The sequence continues at coordinate 399,756 of NC_018318.1, forward strand.
TTCTGTGTCCCGGTTGCTGGAGAGAGGGAGGTGGCACCCGGTGAGCAGCACAACTTTCCCACCGTGTGCCAGCGAGCACACACACACACACATACGCAGCAGGCCTTCACGGGGGGCCTGTAGTCTACATGCGCGCGAAGGAGCACCACATAATGCACGTGCACACCTCTCTATCAGCCCACTCTGGCGAATCCCTTGTGTGTGCACGTGTGTGTGTGTATGCGTGTGTTGAGAGGTATCGCTCTCACCCTGAAAGCGACAAGCACGAAAGCTTTGCCTTTCATCGCCGTATTTCTATTCGTTCGCGCCGCCGCAGGCTAAGCGGCGCCGGTACGCAACAATAGCGCCATCGTCACCAGGGAAGCGGGAGGAGGATGCTGGCAAAGGCCCGAAGCACACATGAGCACGACAGCAGCAGAGGCTGACAGTACAAGGAGCGCAGCACAACAGACAAAAGACACACACACAGAGGGAGAGAACTATAATACATGTGAAAAAGATAGAGGGAGGGACGAGAACGCGCGTACACACAGACAGACACACGAGCCCCCTCGAACACCAACGCCAAGGCAGGCAGACGTATACCCCATACAGAGTGGGGGTACGACGGGCATCAGCACTGCGCATTCGTGCGGGCTTGTGCTTTTTTTTTGGGGGGGGGGAGGGCGTGTCTGTGTGCGCGTCAGCTGTCAGGCTCAGCGGAAAGAAACATTGAAGGAGACCCAGCACCACCACAACAGCAGCAGCAGCAGCAACACAGGGGAAACGCGGCAAACAAAAGGAGCGAGTACGAGCACAAACACCCACGCGAGCGCACCCGTGGCCTGGCGCGATCCGCCTCCCGAGGGGAGGGAAAGGAGGGGAGCGGGTGGGGGGTGGGGCACCGGCTCCAATCCGTGACCCGCACGACAACGCATCTGCATAGACCTCCAACATCGGCCAACCCGCACGGGCAAATTGTCTAACCTGTCCATTCCCCTCCCGCGCCCTTTCGCTTTTTTTTTCTAACCACTGGCTTGGCACCGTCATGTCACATCCGCGATGGCATCGACGAGAGCGCCGCTTCCGCGCCGATCGTCTGCGTGAGGTTTGCCTTGCGGTACGTCTTGAGGGACGGCAGGTTATTCTCTGTCAGGTCCAGCCCAGCACCCTTGCGTGCCTCCGACGTTGCCAAGCCAGTCGACCACGGTGCGTGCACTGGCATGGACCACTTGGTGCGCGTGTGCCACGTGCGGAACGGGTGTCGGTTGTTTCGAATCGGCCCCTTGTCGTACGGGTCAGGGATCCACTCCACGTCACCCCCGATGTGCAGGTGATCCGGCTTGCCAGCGCGGAAAGGGCCATAGGTCTTGCGCGGCTTTCTCTCCGGCTCCCCCTGCGGCATCCACTTGGGGTAGTCGTGCTTCACGGGGCCGGTGCGGAAGTGCCAGATGCGGCCGCGGTTCGGCTTGTCGTTGTACGGGTCAGGAATGTGCTCGGCAGCGCCGCCGAGGTAGTCGCAGGGCCCGCCAGCCTTCATGGCACCCATCCGCAGTGACGTCCCCGTGTCATCGCCGTCACCTTCCGGCATGTACGGGTACTTGGAGAAGAGGCCGCGCTTCAGAGGGTCTTTGCGGGTAAACATGGCCGTCTGGCGAGGCACATTGTTCGGCTTCACAGGACGGCCAGGATCCGTGTCGAGCGGCAGGTGCCCCATGCCGCCCATGTCTGTCCCTCGCCCCAGCGCAAAATCCATGCGGTCGCCAGCGCTGCGGTCGTTGACGTGCTGCGGCTCAATTGGCGCCGCGTACGGACCGCCGCCTGCGTACTCATATTGAAACTGGCCGCCGGCGCGGAGATCGTGGAATGGGGCACTCTCGCGTGTGATGTGATCCTGCTCGCAGTCGTAGAGGTGATGCCAGTTGGTCCAGTGCCGTCGGTTGTCCCAGTTCTTGGGACGGAGGTTGTGAATCGTCTCCAGGCGGCCCTCCGTCATTATGCTGAAGCGCTTCTAGTTTTGGGTATTGCTAGGCGAGGCAGTGCGCTTATCTCGCGGAGCGCCGTCGGAAACACTCGGCTCGGCACCGGAAGTGCAGGGAGCGAGACGGCGAGACACAAATCGCCAGCCCCACACAAAAAGGCGGAGACGGGGAGGAGGGGGGGGGCGAGGGCGAGCAAGACCCGAGGAGCACGTGTGCGGAAGGAAGTAATCTTCCTACGGAATGGCGTACGCGTGTGCGTAGATGCGGCGGTGGTTCGGCGAGATGGGGAAAGGGTTAGGGAAGGGCAAGAGGAAGTGGCGGAGGGCGGGGGACAGGCAACGTGTGCGCGAAGAAGACGGAGAGGGGCAAGCACAAGCGAGTGCCGCCGCACGGCAACAAAAAAAAAGCTTTGCGAATCCTTCACCACTGGAGCGCCTCGGCCAAGCTCTCCTCGTGCAGATACACGTACGCAACAAAAAGAAAAACCCCGTGCACACGCTATCCATTCACCCGTCAGCGTTTGTTTGTTTGTTTGTTTTCCTCCTCCTCCCTTGGCTGCTAGCTGCGGGTCCAGAAGCTCCTCGACACCCACGCGAGACACACACGCAACGATATAAAAGACGCACCGCCTGTGAACCACGAGGGTCACGGAAGTGTCCGTTTCAAGGAAAGCCCCAGTACTCCCTCACACAGATCAGTGAGATGCAGAGGTGACGCTCTTCGCCCCCCCTCCTCCTCCTCGTGGAGCAGCCACTTGTTTCCCCGCTTCGCCTCGCATCTGGTCTCACCGAAACCCTCTGCGCTCTTGTTGGAAGTGCCCCACCATCGGCTGGCCTGCCCCGAGTGCCGGCGCCGAGCGAGGCTCGCTAGATCCGTGTGCGATACCCCGCATCGCCATCGCGTCAGCCGGCGCGGCAAGCGGGGTGTACTCCTTCACTGTGATGCCAAACTTCTTCTCAAACGCGAACTCCGCGAACTGGTAAATGTAGTCCTGGAAAACGTCGCCGATAACGCCGTCGTGCAGGCAGAAATACGGCATCTGCGCATCGTGCAGCGGGCGAGAGACGGACACGTACTCCGTCTGCCCGCTGATCATCTGCATGCGACGATAGCGGTCCAGCTCGATGCTAAAGTAGTCGAGCGTCTTTGTCGCCACCCGCGTTGCATGTCGCTTCACATCGCAGTTTGACCAATGCGCCATGCGGCGCTGATCGAACTTTCCGTAGTACTCGATTGCGTACGCGGTACCAGAGCCGAAAATGCCCAACACCTTCTCCCCCATGGACGCCAGCTGTGAGTCACTTGGCGGTTTGCCCGTGTACAGGGTGTTGTGTAGACACAACGCGGAGCACAGGGATGGCAAGCATTGGCTGAGTGCACGATGCACCCAAATCGCCTTCATCTTGGGGAAGACGGTGTTGACAGCGTCGGGGCTGAGGATGGCGAATGGGCTGTACAGCAGCCACTGCGGGCGAAGCAACACATTCTTTGTGCCGTAGGTTTGCAGCTCCATCACATTGTCGATGGGTTCGAACTCCCGTGTCACAGGCTCGGAGAAGTGTCCGCACTTCCGGTACCACTGAAGTAGTTCCATCACACGACGCACCTCAGTGTACACCGGCAGCTGGTCCTCCTCCAGGCACTCAAGCAGGTACTCGTCGAGTCCGTGAAGCAGACCCCACGCGTACGACTGCGGCGTCATGAGATGCAGGGTAAGGTCATCGTCGACTTGGTCCTCCTGCGGCACCCGAACGCACAGGAAGTCTGGGTGCAGATACGAAAAGCCGCGGAACTTTTTGCGAAACGCGTCACGGCGCTCGAGGTCGAGCAGGAGGGACGGAGACAAGGTGTCGCACTGACGCGGCGTTAGGAACAAGCCCGAGCGGGCCAGCACATGTGCAGCCATGTGACCGTTCGAGCGAGGCAGGCCCATCACCACGATTGGGTTGTCGACTGCAGGCTCCTTTGCGATTTCACCACCATTCAGCCGGTACACTTCCTCGACGGCGAGCCGCTGAGCCAAGGCGTTGGTTAGCCGCGAGCGCAGCAGCTGACTACCATGCTTTGTGGTGCCCGTCTTGTCTCGGCAGGCACGACACAGCTTTTTCCACCAGCGCGCGTGCGGCAGGCCTGCCTCGGACGGCACTGCCACATTCGCTGCGGCGCACGCGTCCATGACGACAGCCTCAAATTCAAAGCTCTCCTGCGCGGCGCGCGAGGTGAATATGTCGAGGAGGCGAGCCGGCCACGATCCGCCGCGGACCACGTCGCGCACCCCCGCCATCGACTTTAGTCCAATCATGGTCTTTTGCAACTTGGCTCGCGGAAAGGGAGGTAGAAAGGGGGAGTGGTGTGGCAGTGTGGGAGGGATTGCGTGTGCATGCGGAGTGCTGCGGCCCGCACTACGGCAAGGGTATCGACAGGGACACACGCACGCACATGCGCGCACCCAAGAGAATAAAACAAATGGTGCGCGAGAGAGAGGGGGGGGGGGCAACCCTGCAAGTCTTCTGCGCAGCTGCCTCTCTCTCCCACTGGCACCAACGAAGGGTGTTGCCGCAGCATTGTTGATTCGGTCAACATAAAAAAAAAACGTAACGGTACGAGCACACGCACAGAAAGGAAAGGAGATGGTAAAGGGAGAGCGAGTGAAGGATAGCTTGTACGCGCTGGTGAGCAAAATATGCTCGCATAGGCATCGGCGCATACAAATTAGAGTGACAGCGGAGACAGCTATAGGGAAGAGAAAGGCTAGGTCGATGCGTTCCGACTCCACCGACGTATGCTCCCACAGAAGCGCGCGCACACACACACACCTCCACACTTGCCCTCATGTTGAAGCGCCCTGTCCATACTTAGGGGAGAACGCTGAGGGCAGAGGCTGCCTCTCGTCGCACGCCCTGTCCCATCCTGTTCCCTCCCTCCTTCGTGCTTCTTCGTCATACCCACCCCCCTGGAAAGCGCACACCCGCCACGAGATCGGATCGATCGCTACCACTGGCAAGCCGAGATGACATCATGTGCACTAGTGCCTCGGGTAGCCTCTACCTCTCCTGCTTCTTTTATCGGTTCTGCCGCCGTTGCTGCTGCTTTTTTTTTCTTGTGAGGGTTTGGCCTCTTCTGACAGCGCAGGACAACATTCGGCACATCGTTGCACTTCTTCCTGCAGCGCAAACCTGTGAAACGGACAGAGTGACACCGAAGAGCAGAAAAAGGGCGAGAGAAGGATGCAGCTTGACTCTCGCCAGAGTCACCAGCGTAGCGCACCTCGCAAACAAGCAAGCAAAAGCGTTGGTTTCCCCGTTGCCCTCCTTCTGCTCCCCCTCCGCTATCTTACGCCGCACGCGTACACGGGGGTATTGCCGGCGCGATCACGGTACACACGCGCAAGCGCATTACACCGTCGCGCAAACAACAATGAAAAAAACACCAGAGAGCGCGAGTTGCTCGTGGTTTATTGTTCTTCTCCCCCCCTCTCCACGCGGAGCCGGCGTGGCACTCACGACAGCAAAGGCAGGAAAAGGGAAAACGACGGCAGAGAAGCAACATGACACGCTTAGGCATACACGCCCACACACCCACGGGGAGTACAAGAAAAAAACGAAAAGGGTGGGACGACAGGCCGTCTTTAATGGTAGGAGAAGGGAAAAAAAATAGAGGGGCGTGCAGGAACTAGGGTGATCGAGTCGGTATGGTTCAGCGCGACGGGTAATGGTTGCGCTGCTAATATGCGGACGCTTGTACAGAGGGAGGGAGGGGGAGCAGAGAGAAGGCACTGCACACGGCGCCGAAAAACAATAACAGTAAGGGTGCTTGGCCCCATGCCTGTGGCTTTCGATTTGTCGTCTCTCTTGTGCGCTTTTGGCTGCCGTGTTTGTTGGGGTTCTCGCTCATACCGGCATACGGCAACAACTGACCTCCTCCTACCGTGCTGCACAAACGGTGTTCAGGTATCGTTGCGCTACAGCTTCGCGCATCCGGGCCGCTTCCCTTTTCCCTTTCCCTTACTTCCCGCGAGCGTGTCCAAGTTTGTTGGCGGTTGTATACCTGAGCAACAAGAGACGACATTCTTCTCTCCACACCACCCTTCTTTACCTTTTTTTCTTGCCGGTTTACGAGGAGCACCACCGCACTATGCACAGCTGCATGAATGCCGCTTTCCTGCCCGTGAAAAGTGCTCCCCAGGAGTTTTACACACACACATACGCACACGCACACGCACCATCCTCCCCCATGGCTAGTCCCCTATGACTGCTATTGTGCGAAGCGTGCGGACTCTGAAAAGGAGGAGACAACTGTCTGCGTGTACTGACGCTGCAGTGAGAATAGCGTCGCCAAAGCCAGCGCTGAGCCTAGCACAAGCACTAGCAGCGTTGGGCCGCGTGTATCATCGTAGCGCATCGGCTCGCGCATATAGATCTTGTTGGCACGATCGCGAAAGATAAACAGCGAGTACACCATGAACACAATCGAGACTGGGAGCAACACCAGGCCAGCTAGCTCTGCACCGTTGTTAGTGGAATCGCTAAAGTTCAACAGTGTGAGAGACATCAAGCCAATCATCACGGAAATAGACAGCCACTTCAAGAACGTGCGCTCATTTGCGAAGAAGGTCTTAGGATCGATCTTCTGGGGTACGCAAATACGCTTGTCGTTCACGGAGCCGGTGAGGTTGCGACCGCCCGGGCCCTGGAGGCTCTCGTACTTGTCATCCCCTTCGTCTTGACCCTCAGCCCACGGCTTCAAGGAGCCGCCCACACAGCAGAGGTAGGAAAGACCTCGGTTCGCAGCGTCCATGGTTGCTCAACACGTCGATAGAAGACGAAAAAAAAGGAAGAAAATGCTGAAAGTGCTAGGAAGCTTATAAATTCAGATCACCTATGCGCGAAAAGTGGCAGATATACAGGTGTAAAAGAGGGCTGCGTGAACAGGTAGCATTGTTTGCAAAGCAGGTGCGGGGTAACACGCCGCGTGCAGAAAAGGGCAACGGAGGGAACGAGAAAAGATGTCGAAAAGAGTAAAGAGGGAGCACTTTGTAAGATTCTGTCGTTTGCCGCTGTGCACAATTTGTTTCACAACCACCACTTGGAAGACGTTAAGACGCGTGGGCTGATATTGCAGCCATCACTTGAGCCGAACCTTGGCTGTGTCGGTGGAACAGTGCGTAGCACCGTTTGCGATGCAACATCGCTTTGCCCTCTTCGTTCTCTTTGTTTTCCCCTTTTTTGTTTAATCCATGCACTACAAGGGTGTATCTGCACGTAAAGGAGGTGCACACGCTCATATAAAGATCGAGCGGCAGGCAAAGCCGACGATGTAAATGGACTCCATTTCCACAGCGTAAAGCGCCGAGTTCTACGGAAAAAAAGTAAGAGAAGGGGAACGGGGTCGCTCACTTTCAAAGCAGCAATGAGAATGCTATCGTCGCCGGCTGTAATAATAAATAAATAGCGGCTATTCGGGCTCCCTTCCAACATTGGATGGCTGGGGGTATGTGTCCGTGCTCGGGATCAGTACAGATTGCGTAGGGTTATGCGCCGCTAGGTAGTTTGTGGTGAACACACCAGCAGCGACGACGAGGCGCCACAGCATCGTCCAGGCCAAGTATCGCTGCAGCGGCAGTTGCCAATAAAGGGCATTATCAAGCCCATTTATGCCAAGGCTGATAAGGTGCAGTGACACAACTACCAGCGTGCCGGGAAAAATGAGAGAGTACAAAACAAACGGTACAAGCTTTCTATCACCCTGGTTGCCGCAGACCACCGACAGAGGCCATGGCAAAGAGCGCAATACAGACAGCTTCATTGGTGGGCTTTGACCCAGAGCAATGGAGCGCGTAATTTGGGTGCTGTTAGAAAACGTGATGCCGGCTATGAAGAGTGTAAAGCTAAAAACGTTCACAAAAAAATTCGCTGTAGCGAGAACTGCTGGTGCGCTACTGTTTTCCACAATTGACTTCTCCATAAAGTAGTTTGCGGCAAGCGTTAGCGAAGTCATCACACTAAAAGGCACAGCAAACGTAGGTCGCAAAAACACCTGTGAAAACGAATCTGTTTCTGGGAGAAGCTGAAGCTCCATGGCTCCTTTAAGTGATATTTGGCTGCCGATTAGTGTACAGAACAAACAGCATTTGATACCGATGGATGTCAAGCGCTTTCGTGGGTGTGAGTGCAAAAACCACAGACGTCAATGACTGTAAAGCATTCCTGGAGCCAATAGTGACGTGGAAGGTTTTTCCTTTTTCATTTAGAAGAGGCACATAAGCACAAAACAGGACACAGACGCAGGAAAGCGGGTAGTAGAGGGGAAAAGTCGCTACGCAGAGCTACAGCAGAAACACCATAGCACGCGGAAGTCCTTGTACCTACTTGATCATGGTCAAAACACGAAGCGGGGGTGCACTTCATCTTTGCAAAGTGCAACCACACACCGTGCCAGCTCATTTTCACATTCATATGTGCTCGAAAGTTTCCTTTTGGCGTTTCTTTCGATTTTTTTGCTGGAAAAGATGCGGAGAGTGGGTGATAAAGGCTGGTCGGCGTACAGCAAGTAAGCAAACATTGCAGCTAAAGGGGTTTGTCATTCAGTATGTCAGGCAATCATCAAGCCGAAAAAAAAAATAAGTGGCACTCTACTTCGCTTCCAAGAAATAACAACCTTATCTTCTCAGGCGCAGGTATACTAGGGAAAAAAAGGAACATCTCTTTTCTGAAATGAAAAGGAGGAAGCAGTAAAAGAAAGAGTGTTGTTATGGAGCTTCTTGCATTTAGTCGCAACAAGGGCAAAGATACAGGCGGTGCCCCAAAAGTTTCATCATTTTCCATAAGCAGGCACAACAAAGCGCTGGAACAGTACTACCACACAGTATTTGCAGTAACGTAGTCTGCATCAGGATCGCAGGGGGAGCACGGGCAGTCAAGTGAACATGTAGCCTTCAGTTCCGCTTTCCCTTCAGCAACGGTCAGCTTCAAATCAATGTACAAGATGTAAAGAGGCTCACTAGCACCGAAGTCACAGGCTGCGAAAATTAGATCACGCGATTCCTTTCACAGTTTATCCGTCCCATACTTAGTGAGCACCTATGATTGAAGCAGGAGCTCTTCAGGCGCAGCGTGATGTCGAGTTGATTAGATGAAACCCCGATTCCGCAATAGTAGCATAAAAATGCGTTACAGATGGCAACAGATAATGCTCCCGTTGCTTATATACATATATATATGTATATCTTGAATCACTTAATACGTGTCAAACAAATCTGCAAAGTCGCCCACAACTTCCGGATTTGCGTCGCTCATGCTTGCCTCCAGACACCCCATGTGACTGATGGAGGGTTTAGATACGACTGCCTAGTCCGCACTGACGTTGATAAACTGGAATGGGCTCGCACTTCCCACACTGAATACAACGATCGCAAAGGCGCGGTCATCGTCTGTTGCTACCATTCAAGAGAGTCGAGTTTCTTCATACTCACAGAACATCCGTCCACGATATGACAGTCCGTTTCACATGTGCCCACGTCTTCGTCAGGTAAACTGTTACGGGGAATCCTCGCTATAATTGTAGCGCAGTGATCTTTGGTTTTGCCGTGCGATTCACAATGATGAGTCATTCATGTTTCCGAGAAGGAAGCAATACCACACTTTGAACAGGCACAATGCGAAGTTTTGTCATCACCGCAGCAATAAGCACCACGCGGACTCTTGATGGCAACAACGCGTTGCGCTGTACGGTGCGCCTACTCCCTTTAAAAGAAAACAAATCAGAGAAGGAGCGGCAATTTTTGTTGCGGGAACAGCACAACGCACACGACCTGGAGCAGGCTTGCAGTTTATCGTGCCGCTGCTTTAGTCAAAAGTTGAGGGAATAGGGAAAGAAGGACAAGGCAGTTGGTTACCCCACCCCCAATCGGCACAAGTGATAAGAATAGAGGCACCCAGATTTTTGAAATGCGGGCATGAATAGGCTTTTTTCGTTTGGCAATATATGCAAAAGTGGTACGATCGGGTGAGGACGACAAAACTGTCCAATAACCAAACAGACCGCAAAGGCATATCTTACCCCGCTACACGAGTGACGCTTTTCTTTCTGAAAATGTGCTGATATATTGTTCTTTTTCGTGTGTATATACCCAGGAGCCTCTTTGTTCCATGCGCAAAAAAAAAAGCAAAGCAACAGGGGCCCTCTGGTCTTGTTGATTTTTGCATGTTAAAAAAGCGTTTCAACCGCAGCTTTTGTCAAGGACCGAGTGTCGGCCGCGTTCGGTGAAGCGTCGCCTAACAAAGAAGTGGTGACCGCCCCATACACAAGCGCCACCTGCGCTCTTTTGCAGTACCACCCCATATTCAATGCCGAAGGGCCAGCATACGGACCTGATGATAGCGGAATACCCTTAAGAAAGCTCTTGAAAAAAGCCGAAGTAGGCAACGCACCGTTGCTATCCACTTCTCCAGATTGAATGCGAGACGCCATTGCCTTTGATCGGAGAATTCGGCGTGCCGGCTCAAGCAACTCTCCAAGAGTGGCAGCACGCTCCATATAGTATACTGTTGTATCGACAAACTCCGCCACGTTAATTACAGTGTACGGTAGGTTGGCTGGAAGGTATTCAAGAGCCACTGCGCTTGGCCAGTGTTCCGCTAAAGGTATCAGCAACTCAAGCTTCGACAAAATAGCTTTCTCTGCAACGTCCTTCTCAGTGGGGAGTAGCAGTCTGTTTTGGACAAAGGCATCCACGTTTGAGTCAATGCTCTTGATGATGGCGTCCTTGTTGTAAGCAGACTCCAACTTCTGCTGCACATGCAAGTTTGTCGACTTCACAATGTGTTCGACGAGGGCAATCGGAAAGCCTCTGTTGAAAATGTGAGACAATGTTCTGTCGGTAATATCTTCCGCTCCGATGGATTTGAGCGAAACAGCGAGGGTAGCGTTCGTGAATCCGGTTGTGGGGGCATGCTTCGCCGCTTCAGACAGGATCTTGACACGAAGCTGAAAATGGGCCGGACTGAGAGCTGCGCACATCACGGTTTGAGAGAACTACAGTTGTAGCGCTTTTATTTTCGAAAACAGAAATGGCATTAGCAACACGCTCAACTGAGAGGGAAAGGGAGGTAGAGGTGCCAAAAACAACAGCACAAAAACAGAAGCACACGGGAACGATTTGTTCCGGATATGCGTACAATACTGCCATTTTGGCCTGCTAAAGTGTATGACTCCATCAGTGGTACCCGCTGTCGCGCTGGAGCACAACCGTAAGCAGAACTTTGTAGTTCACTGCTTTAAGCCAGAAATGCCCTACGTTGGAAACCTAGGCCACGTTGCCCTTTGTGTCGGCCTTTCCGGCCGTACGCTCAGCTTCCTCAGCTCATCACTCGAGCTGAACCCGGCGAGCACTCCTCTCAAGTAGTAAAAGAAGGGCGTAGGCTTTTATTGGTGCTTTTCAATGTTTCAGTTTCCTTCAGCACAACAGGAGGTCAAAATTCATTCTGCCCCTGCCCGTCGCAGGCCCCAATCGTGTGTTGCGAAGCAGCGCTGGACACGCATTACAGCAAAATGCTGATCTGGTCATCTTGGGACGGCCCCTTCCCCCAGCGTCACCCACCCACCCCCCAGCCCCTCATCATGCCGGGCGCCGCGTGCTGCATCCCTCTCGGGGTGAGACCGAGACCCCCGGCACCAGTAGGCAGCGATGGTCGCGTGGGGTGCGCTGGAGTCACGCTGACGTTTTGCCCATCACATGGATGGCACAAGCGTGTGCACGGTCACATGTCGCTCCAACGCGGCGCCGCCCCACGGCCCGACCGCCGACCTCAGTGGCGGTAAATCGCACTGAGCCCCCCCCCTCACCCTTACGTCATGGGTCCCCAACACGGTCAGCACCAGAAGTGTCGCGGTGGCTGGCATGGCGAAGGGGCTGCTCGCCTTCAGGGTGTATACGGGAGCATGGCCCCGCGCTGGCGCGCCCTGTTTCATTAAACAGGGGCGTTGAAGGGTAGAAGAGAGACTGTGGCAGCGCTTTTCGCCAAGGTGTACAGGAACATAATGTGCTGTTCGGGGAGGTGAAGTTCGAGTGGGTAATGGTGACACCTCGAAATACTAGGTTTCACAGCCTTGATCGCCGCAGTGAATAAATTCATGAAGATGGCGCTAGACAGAGGCCAAACGAAGAAGGGTGCGGGGGCTTGCAGAAGGAGCCGTGTTGGGGCACTTGCTGGGAAAAGGGCCCCATAAACGGGTTTGAGTTGACACAGAGGGGAAGGGCGCGCTCCCTTGGCACACTAGGCATTGTGTGGTGTCGTCACAAACGTCGTGCATTGGACGTAGGGGCAGCTCAGACGCGATAATACAGTTGTCGACGCTGATGGAAAGCACCGACTGCTCCCTCTCGATATGGTGTGGGAATTCGCGAGTGGCGCCTACAGTGTTAGCATTTGCACTATCGCCGTTTTTACTCACCGCTCGTGGATGGAACCAGCTCGACAATGACCAAGAGGGGACGCCGACTGAAAGTGACATCGAGTTCTTTTTTCTGTATTTCGCGGTTCAGCAGCCTTTACGATCATGTGTTGCAAAAATGAGGCTAGAGAGCCGGGCTGAAGTGCGTTCTTTTTTTTTTACCTACTGTGTCTGATCCAGGTCGACCTGCTTGCTGGTGAACTGGCGTGACAGAAGCCGCAGAAAATAAAGAAAACAAAAAAACACGTTCATAGCTTTCAGAACTTGATTCTGACAGAAGCACTGTGATATGAGGGTGTGGCACTAAGCCTCGAGGCCTTTGTTCACCGTAGTCTCGTTGTGTATGCCAAAGTCGCGTTTCGCGACCCTCCCAAAGGTGACTGTGTATTCAAGAGAAAGGCAATGTAGGCTCTTTTTTTTTGAAACAGGATAGGGGGAAAACTTAGTGGGGTGAGTGATGAGTTCCCACTGAGACTGTTTATGTGTAGCCTTTTTCCTCACCGGAGTCTTTTTGGTTTTGGCGCACCCGCGATCCCCTCTTGAGAGAAAGGCTGATAGGAAACAGCTATAGAAATCGCGTGTTGCCAGAGAGGTACCGCTTTTTCACTTACAAAAGCATATTTTTCCTATGTGCTGCAAAGCTCTTAGCTTTCTATGGCTGCATTTGTCCTGGTCTTATGTTCCTTTTTTTTTCCGATTTTGCTGCTGGTGGGTGGTGTGCGCAAAGGTGGACGAAGAGTTTTGCTATACACAATTGCATACAAGCAGGAGTGAAAAATGATGTCCACTAAGATCATTCAAGAGCTGAAGGAGCTGCCCTTGAACACAGTCGAGGATGCGCAGAAGTTTTTCTCCATTGTAGCTGATGTAAAAGAGCAAGGCGTCGCGCTTCCACCCATTACCCATATGTTTTTTGCACGAGTTGACTCGGGTCTTCACTTCGAGCCATACCACATTCGCACAATATGTCGTGATAACCGTCCGATGAACTACTACGTTGTGACAAAGGATCATGTGATTCACATCAATCGACGCGACGGGGAGTACAACGTAGTCGCAACCTTGGAGCAGTGGCTGTTAGAAGCAAAGTGTTTCAACAGAATCTGTAAAATTGCTTTTTTCAGAAATTACATTCTTCACAAAGCTCTCCGACGCCTCCTAGAGACTGCACGACGCGCAAAACTTGAGAGAGTTCGTGCCATTCTCTCAAAACGACTTCTGTTGGAAACACCGACGTTCCAAAAAGATCTGATTGCACTGAGGCGAAAAGCCTTTGATTTTCAGTGGACTCCAGTCATGGAAGGTTTCGAAAAAGTCCTTTCCTTGCAAATCAGCGGTGAAAAGGGCAATACTGCCGGGCTCTCAACCGATGAGTTTGTCGAAATGCAGGATGGCTACGGGAAATCGCTCCAGCGGAAATTTGCATCTGTCCTGCTAGACATTTTGAGTGTAGTTTTGGAGCGCGTGGAAAGCGTCACACAACTTGTCTCGACAATGCGAGTGATCGAAAAATACCCAGGTGCTACGGGATGCGTCAACAAAGACGTAACTGCAAAGGAGCTCCACAGGCGTCAAATGGAGCAAAAACGTCTGGTCGTAGATTACGAAAAGCTTCCTTCCTATATTCGGCTGGTGCATCATTTTCAGCTCGAAAGCACGTTTCAGCAGGCATGCTCTACCTTTTTCGACCTGGAAGGTGCAGTGCGAAGACGAGCGGCAATCTTGCGTTGGCGGTTTCGGGTGGAATGCATAGTCGAGGGCCACAAGGAGCTTTCTCTGTTTCCGTCAAAAGAGCATGTGTCGAAAACGGCTGAAGCAGTTATGGACAAGTGCATCGATTTGCTCTCCGGTGCACCGACGTGCATCGGGTCTGATGTTCTGAAGCCGTTTACAACTATGATTAAGACAACAACTGTACGCAGCGCGCTGCTCGGCGATCCCCTCATCTCCGTCTACAAAAAAGAAGTCCTCCAACTCATTGAGGCGGACTACGACGAGGCAAAAAGTAAGCTGTTGTCCTACGACCCGCTTGTGACTGTGTCTCAATTTTTGGTCGAGTGGCAGGACGTCTCAATGAACTGGGAGAGTATTCTGTCCCATGAGGATTCGCTTTTGGTGACCATAACAGAGTCCGAAATTCGCGGCTACGCAACAAGGGCTTACAAAGCACAAAGCGAAATTATAAAGCTGTCGAATCGAACCTACGGAACAATTGTCGTTGAATGTGACAAGACACTGCAGAAGCTGGTTGCCCAGCTGAAAGGCGTCCTGGCCGACATCGAAGCAGCCCTGCGGCAGCTTATCACGTTGAATTTCAGTTACTTGAAGTCAGAGTGCGATTCATGGGTGGGAAAGCTCAGCCTTCCAGACATAGTCCTCGGTCAATTCATCAATTGGTATTTGGGGCTGCAAAATTCGGGGACCATTTTCGACGAATTCTCCAACCATGTGGTAGATATTCAAAATCTACATCGATTGTTGTGTGAGTTGCGCGAAAAATCCAACACAGGCGTTGTTAGTGATGAGGTGGATTATTCGTCCGTCTTGCGTGTTCCGTTCCAGTGCGCGATTACCGAGGCTCGAAAATACTACCTTTCGAATTCTAGCAGGATCAAAGAAATGCTGCTTGCCGAGCACACCCGCATCATCGCGTCTGTCACAAGCACGACAGAGCGACTTGCGAGTGAGTACAGCAATGAAAACGCAGACGAAATTGGTGCACCGGTTACGCAAAAGCTGCAGGATGTTCACGATGAACTCGCGCAGGCAAATAGCGAGGCAAGGCAGCTGGACATGTATGCACGGGTTTTAGAAATGCAGACGTTCAACTGGTCGGAGATCGCCGTGGCGGAGGATGAACACCGAAAATATGTGGAGCTGTGGAATGTACACAAGGAAGCCACTGATTTACGACGCCGCCTTGATTCAAAGACTGTTGAAGAAATTGATGGCCAGGAGCTCAAGGACACAATAGTTTCGTTGTTTCAGCGCGCATTCAAGGCGCAAAAAAGTACTCCGGGTGGCACCGCCGATTATTTAGTAAAGTTGCTTGCGGTTGAAAAGGCAAATGTGCCCATGTACGTTGAGCTGTGCAACCCGGCGTTGAAGGAAGCGCATTGGTTACAGCTGTTTCAGAATACGAGCATACAGCCCATTCCCTCCGCAAAGCGCACGCTGCGTTCACTGGGGGAGGTCGGTCTCATGACAGACGAGCACTCAGAAGCTGTACGTGAGGTGGTTTCCAGTGCTGTAGGCATTTACGAGCTGGAGCAGCAGCTCAAGAAGCTACAGAACTATTGGGCAAACCACTTGTTTGTGGTCGTTCCCTACGGCGGTCGGTCCAACGCGTTCGTCGTGGACGCCGTTGACGCAACGCTGGAGGAGCTCGAAGAGCAGCAAATCATGGTGCAGACGTGTCTTACTTCCAAGTACCTTGCCCCTGTCCAGACGGAGATGAGGGAGTGGGAAGCTAAGCTTAGTTTAATTCACTCCGTTCTCATGGAGTGGGTTGGGGTGCAGAAGACATGGATGTATTTGGAGTTTATCTTCACGAGTGACGACATTAAGCGCCAGCTCCCAGACGAGTCTCTTCTGTTTTCCTCCGCCGACCGCTTTTTCAGCTCACTGATGAAGCGCTGCTCCGAAGACCCACATATGGCACCGCTGTGCCTCGAAGGTAACGGCGACACACTGAAGAAGCTGCAAAAGTGCACCTACCAGCTGGAGTGCATTCAGAAGAAGATCGATGAGTACCTTGAGACGAAGCGTGTGGCATTCCCGCGGTTTTACTTTCTCTCGAACGACGAGCTGCTGTCGATTTTGTCCGACTCTCGCAACCCGCTGGCGGTGCAGCCGCACTTGCAAAAGTGTTTCGACAACATCAAGGCGCTCGTTTTCGCGGATGAAAAGACGATTGTGGCCATGCGGAGCTCTGAGGGTGAAGAGGTGCCGTTCACGCATCCCGTCAAGGTGATAGGCAACGTGGAGAGCTGGCTGAACGATGTCGAGCGCGCGATGCGGGCGACGCTGTTTGATTGCCTGGCTGCGTGCCTGCGTGCGTACACGACGGAACACCGAACAAAGTGGTTTTTCGAGCACCCGGCGCAGTGTGTGACGACAGTGGACCAAATAATGTGGACCAGTGAGGTGGAGGACGTCATCACGGCAACAGGCAGCGGGGATTCTTCTTCGTGGCCGTCGTATCAGGACCGCTTTGGCGAGCAGCTTCTCCAGACGGTCGAGCTCGTGAAGCTTCCCCTCACGGCGTTGCAGCGCACCGTAGTATCCAACCTTATAGTGGTTGATGTGCACTGCCGAGACGTTTGCGCGGAGCTGGCAGCTGACTCCCCTACCGCGGCGCCGCAGCCGTGCAGCTCACTGCTCGATTTCGGGTGGCAGAAGCAGCTACGCTTCTACTACGGCTCACCGACTAGCGCGCATGGGTCCAGCGGCGTTGCAGAGGTGGCCGACTGCTTTGTTCGGCACGGCGCGGCGGAGCTCCCCTACGGCTACGAGTATCTTGGCAACCAACCACGCCTCGTCATCACTCCTCTCACAGAGCGCGCCTTCTTGACGTGCACGGCGGCGTTACACATGCAGAAGGGAGCTGCGCCGCAGGGCCCGGCCGGGACCGGCAAGACAGAGTCTGTCAAGGATTTAGGCAAGGCTCTTGCTCGAACGGTTGTTGTGTTCAACTGCTCCGACGGCCTTGATTACCGCATGATGAGCCAAATGTTCGCAGGGCTGGCGCAGGCCGGCGCGTGGGCGTGCTTTGACGAATTCAACCGTATCGAACTCGAAGTGCTCTCCGTGGTGGCTCAGCAGATGCTCGACATCACCACTGCCATCACGCAGAGACAGACCTTTATGAAGTTTGAGGGCCATCACATCAAGCTGCATACCAACTTTGGCGTCTTCATCACCATGAACCCCGGCTACGCCGGGCGCACGGAGCTGCCCGACAACCTCAAGGCACTCTTCCGACCCGTGTGCATGATGATTCCGAACTACGCCCTCATTGCCGAGATTATGTTCTACGCGGAAGGCTACGGCAAGGCACAGTCACTCGCGGCCAAAATGATTCGTCTCTACTCGTTGGCGTCGCAGCAGCTGTCGAAGCAGGATCACTACGACTTTGGCATGCGCGCTGTCAAGAGTATCCTCGTCCTCGCCGGGCGACTGAAGCGCGCTGACCCGGACTCGGATGAAGAGCTGCTGCTCGTGCGTGCCATTCGCGAGGCGAACCTGCCCAAATTCCTCGTGGACGATCGTCACCTCTTCACGGCGCTGCTGCACGACTTCTTTCCTACAATCGCGGAGGTGGGTCCGGCATCGGTCAGTGAGGTTATCCTTAGCGAGGCGAAATGCTTCTTGACAGAGGAGTTTGTGCACACGTGCCCGTCCAGCCCTGAGGCTCAGATGTGGCTGCAGCCTACGGAGGGTCTGCTCTTCAAAACACAGCAGCTGTTCGACACGCTCATGACTCGTCATGGATTGATGCTGGTGGGCCACACCATGACAGGCAAGACCACGGTGCGCGACACACTTGCGTCCGTGCTGACGCGTCTTGGGCGGGTGCTGGACATGACCCCTGCCCCTGGAGCCGAGGGTGGTGATAGCGGCAACGGCAACACAGGTGTCAAAGGCGGACTGGCGGCGACGCGGGGGCACACCCTTGCCGCTTCCATGCGTGCGCTCGATGCGCGGTGTCAGTCATACTTCACCGCTACCCACGCCACGGTCTGCAACCCGAAGGCCATTTCTATGACGGAGCTGTACGGCGACGTGAATCCCCTCACCCGTGAGTGGCAGGACGGCGTCTTCTCTGCCATCGTGCGCGACCTGGTCAAACAGAGCGCAGGGCAGCACGGGCGCGCGGCGACGCGGCACTGGGTCGTCTTCGATGGACCGGTGGACGCCGTGTGGGTTGAGAACCTGAACACTGTGCTCGACGACAGCAAGATGCTCTGCCTCGTGAATGGGGAGCGTATTCGCATCCCTGACACCATCTCGATCCTTTTCGAGGTGCAGGATTTGCGTGTCGCGTCACCTGCTACCGTGTCGCGCTGCGGCATGGTCTACGTGGACGAGGAGTGCGTTGACGGTGGATGGTCGCCGCTGCTGCAAAGCCTTTCCCAGGCAGCCGCTCAGGAGCTGGGGGCCCAATGGCGCCACGACCGTTTCCTGCAGCTTTGCGGGTCTCTCGTGCCGCCCCTGCTTCAGGTCGTTCGAGAGGAGTGCAAAGAGTACATCGGCACTTGCAACGCGCAGCTGGCGCTGAACCTCTTCTACTTGATGAAGGCAGCTGTGCAGCAGCTGCAGGGCATGATCGACGAGGATCGGGAAGAACAGCAAAAACAGCTGCACAATGACGCGGCATCATCCGTGTTCGATTCTCGTGCGTCGCGGCAGCCAACCGACTCCACGTTCCGGCGCTTTTCTCGCCGCCGCAGCTCGCGTTTCACGCGCACTGCCGTCCTCGTGCGCGGAGAATCTCTCTTCGATGCGATGTTTTTGCAAAGCTGTGCCTGGGGTCTTGGCGGAAACCTGACGGAGACTACGCGAGCACGCTTCGCAGCCGCGATGCTGCCGCTGGCCCGCAAAAGGGGGCTCGACTTCCCCGCTGATGCCGAGGCCGAGGGATGTGGTGTGTTCGACTACGGAGTTGACTACGAGGTTGGCGACTGGCGGCGGTGGTCAGAGATGGTGCCGGAGTTTCACTACAGCGCCAGCGTCTCCTACTTCGACCTCCTCGTGCCGACGGAGCAAACGGCCGTGCTGCAGTACCTCTTGCATAGCGCGACAACCACCCATCATCACATGCTGCTCAACGGCTTGACGGGCACCGGCAAGTCGTCTACGGTGAACAGCTACCTGCTGCAGACCCTGCACACCGAGGACGCCGCGAGCTCGACGACGGCCTTCCGCTTCACGCTGTCCGCCCAGACCTCCGCGCAGGCGCTGCAGAACACAATTGAGATGAAGCTGACGCGGCGCAAGGGCGACCGCGAGTTTGGCGCTCCGTCTGGCAAGACCATGATGGTCGCCGTCATCGACGACTGCAATGTGCCGCAGCTGGAGGAGTACGGGGCAGCACCGCCTGTGGAGTTGCTGCGGCAGATGATTACGCAGGGTGGCTTCTACGATCGCAAGCGGCTCTTCTTCAAGGAGGTGGTACAGACGATGCTGATAGCCTGCTGTGGCGAGCCAGGCGGTGGTAAGAACGAGATGACACCTCGCTTCACGTCGAAGTTGCTCTGCTTCTGCGCCCCACAGCTAACGGAAACGTCGATGAGGTCCATCTTCTCCGCCATCTTGAAGGGCTTCTTCTACGCGCGCGGCTTTGCGGCCGAGGTGGCCGCGCTGGCGGACGCCGTGGTCGACAGCACCCTGGAGGCGTATCGCCGCATCGCGGTGGAGTGTTTGCCCACCCCTGACAAGACACACTGCACTTTCAACTTGCGCGACGTCAGCAAGGTGTTTCAGGGCATTCTACAGATCAAGCCGGCTCACTGCGCATCCCCTGAGGCCCTCATCGACCTCTGGAGCCACGAGGCGTCTCGTGTCTTCCACGATCGCCTGATCGACGACACCGATCGCGGCTGGTGGTGGCGCTGCTGTGCCGAGGTCATCGAGAAGAATTTCTGCGGTGATGTCACGGCCGCTAACGCGGACGCGGCCGACACAGACCTGGCGCAGCCCGTGCCGTCTTCACTGCCCGCTCCAGATCCTGTACAGCTCGCGACCATCTTCTACGGTGCCTGGGTCAACCGTGATTACCAGCGCATTGACCAAGACACGTCACTGCAGGTGGTGGCGCAGCAGCACCTGGCCGAGTACAACACGCAGAGCACCACACCCATGGACTTGGTCTTCTTCGACCAGGCGGTGCAGCACTTGTCGCGCATCTGCCGCATTGTGAGTCAGCCGCGCGGCCATGCGCTGCTCGTCGGCGTCGGCGGAAGCGGGCGCTCGTCGCTCTGCCGCCTCGCCGCCTTTATGATGAACATGGACGTGCAAACGGTCCACATCGCACGCAACTACGGCATCGACGAGTTCCGAGACGAGGTGCGGAAGGTGCTGCTCGATAGCGGCGCACGGGGCAAGGAGGTGGCTTTCGTCATCTCGGACTCGCAGCTGGTGCACAGCGAGATGCTGGAGGACATCAACAACCTTCTTAACACTGGCGAGGTGCCGGGGATGATGGGACTGGAGGACATGGAGACGATTGTGCGGTGCTGCCGCGAGGCGTCGCTCGGCTCCGGTCGTCCCGACACGCGCGCCAGTGTGTACGAGTACTTCGTCTCGCAGAGTCGCGAGCGGTTCCACCTGTGCCTGTGCATGTCCCCAATGAGTGGCGTCTTCCGCGATCGGTTGCGCATGTTTCCTGCACTGGTGAACTGCACTACGATCGACTGGTTCTCGGAGTGGCCGCAGGAGGCACTCCGCGCCGTGGCGCAGTCGACGCTCTCGAGTGCTGCTCGAGATGGCGTCGCGGGCCCCGGCACGGACCAGCTGAGCGCTCTCATGGTCTTCTTGCAGTCCACCGTCAAGGACGCGGCGGAGCGACTGTACGCGCAGCATCGTCGGCGCACCCACGTGACCCCGACCAGCTACTTGGCCGTGCTCACACTGTACAACACGATGGGCCAGCGACTGCGGCGCGATCTGCAGGCCAGCGCCAACCGCTACCGCAACGGACTGAAGAAGCTCGACACGGCTAAATCGACGATTGCGCAGCTGCAGCAACAGATCCGCGAGATGCAGCCTGGCCTGGCAGCTGCGGCGAAGCAGGTGGAGGAGCAGAAGCAGACACTGGCTGTGGAGCAGCTCGAGGCGAATCAGATGAAGGAGGCGCAGTCCAAGGAGGAGGCGATGGCGCTGCAGCTCATGAATGAGGCGGAGTCGATTCGCCGCGAATGCGAGGAGGGGCTGCAGCAGGCATTGCCGGCCCTCGAGGCGGCCAAGCAGGCACTCGAGACGCTGAGCGCCAAGGACATTCAAGAAATCAAAACCTTCACGACGCCGCCGAGCAACGTGGAAAAGACGATGAATGCCGTGCTTGTGCTGCTGGGCGAGAAGGATGGCTGGGCGAGCGCCAAGACATGCCTCGGAAAGCTCGATTTCATCACCCGGTTGACAGGATACCCACGCGACTCCATCACCCCCGCGTGCATTCGCAAGCTCACCGTATTCGTGCAGGATCCTGACTTCGTGCCAGACATCATCGAGAAGACGTCGCTGCCGTGCCGATCCATGTGCATGTGGGTGCATGCCATGTACAAGTACTACTTCGTCGCCAAGGAGATTGCGCCGAAGCGTGCGCGGCTGGCGGGGGCGGAGATGAAGGTGGAGGTGGCACGCAAGGAGCTGCAGACGAAGCAGGTGGCTTTGCAGAAGGTGCTCGACCACATTAGTGGCCTACAGGCTGCGGCTGCTGAGGCGCAGGAGAAGGCAGATCACTTCCAGCGACAGATAGAAACGGCCATGGCGCGACTCGTGCGCGCCGATCAGCTCATCTCCGGACTCGCCTCCGAGCGTGTGCGTTGGAAGGAGGCGCTGGCGAAACTGGAGACGCAGCTGGGCTGCGTGGAGGGGACTGCGGCGCTGGCCGCCGGCTGCGTGGGCTACCTCGGCCCCTTTCCGCTGGACTACCGAGAGGTGCTGGTGGAGCGGTGGCGCTCGGAGTGCGCGGCGCTGCACATCCCCTTCGACGCCACCTATTCCCTCGAGAGCGTCGAGACGGAGGCGACGGTGCAGCAGTGGGCACTACAGTCCCTGCCGCGTGACACGTACTCCATTCAGAACGCTACGATCCTTTACAGGACGACGCAGTGCTGCTACATGATCGATCCGCAGGGGCAGGCGAATGCGTTTGTGCGAAAGCTGGAGCGCAGCCGCTCAAGCGGCGCTGCAGGCCTCCTGCAGCTGAAGCTGAACAGTCCGAACTTCATGCGGCAGATAGAGAACGCCGTGCAGAAGGGACAGGCGGTGCTTCTGGAGGATGTTGGCGAGACACTCGACGCAGCACTGGATCCGATTCTGCTGAAGCAAGTTCGGCGTGTGGCTGGTCGCGATGTCGTCACACTTGGCGACCGCGAGGTCACCTACGACGACCGTTTCCATCTGTACATTACGACGAAGCTCGCGAACCCCGTGCTGACGCCGGAGCTGCAGGTGAAGCTGACGGTGATCGACTTCACAGTGACGCGGGAGGGGTTGGAGGAGCAGCTGCTCGCCGACATTGTCGGCTCAGAGCGGGCGTCGCTGCAGCAGCGTGGTGACCGCTGCGTCATCTCGATCGCAGCGAATCGCGAGGAGATTGCAGCCCTCGAGGCGCAGGTGCTGCAGCAGCTGAGCGACGCCACCGGTGATGTCCTGGACAATGCCGAGCTCATCCAGGCGCTGCAGACCTCGAAGGTGACGTCCGAGAAGATCGCCATCGAGCTGGCCGCGGTGGAAGAGACGAACAAGACGATCAATGCCACCCGTGACGTGTACCGCCCGCTGGCGGTGCGCGGCTCTCTGCTGTACGGCGCTATTACGCAGATGGCCAAGGTGGACCCCATGTACGACTACTCGCTGCCCTTCTTCAAGAACCTGGTCGTCTCCGTCTTGGCCAGCACGCGGCGCCAGCGACCGCCATTGCAGCAGCCACATCGCCCGTCCTCGATCTCCGCCTCGCCCATGATGCTCGGGAACGGCAGCTTCAATGCGAGAGAGGCGCAGAACCGCCACGTGAGCCTTGCACCGACGGATAGCAACCATGGCCTGCCTGGCGCGAGCGCCGAGGAGGAAGAAGAGGCTGCTGCGGCGATGTCTGAGGCCGAGGTGAAGGCGCGCGTCGTGATGCTCGTGGAAGAGGTGACGTGGATGAGCTACCGCGTTCTGTGCCGAGGCCTCTTCGGTCCTCACAAACTGCTCTTCAGCTTCGTGTTAGCAACGACGCTGCTACGCAGCACGGGCCAGATTACGAAGGAGGAGTGGGAGTTGTTTCTCTGCGGCGGTGCGGGACGGGCGCTGCTGCCGGCATTTGCCGCCGCCGGCGGAGAGGGCAGCGACGGTGCGACGGTGCAGCGCCCTGGGTACGTGCCAAGTGGAACGTGGGTCGACTTTGGCGCCATTTGCGGCCTTGAGGCTTTTGCTGAGGTGTATGAGAGCTTCATCGCATCCTTGGCGGACGCTTCCGACCACGGCGACGCGGATCTTTCTGGTGACGGACCGCTGCCGTGGACGATGTGGTTTACCGCGACTTACGGTGCGGAGGTGCTCACTCGGCTGCCGGCGTCGTTGGCTCACCTGTCGTTGTGGCACCGCGTGATGGCTGTGAAGATCCTTCGACCGAACAAGCTCCACTACATGGCGGCTCAGCTCGTTACAGACACGCTGGGGCAGCGCTACACCATCGCTCCTCCCTTCGACCTCGAGGAGGCCTTCCTGGACAGCACCAAGATGACGCCGATCATCTTTATCCTTTCCCCCGGCGCGGACCCGACATCGCTGTTCCTCAGCTTTGCTGAGGAGCACGGCTTTGGCGGACGCAAGCACATGCTCTCTCTCGGGCAGGATCAAGATGTGCGTGCCACGCAGATGATCCGGGAAGGCCAGCGCGAGGGCGCCTGGGTGTACCTGCAGAACTGCCATGTGTACGGGTCATGGATGCCGCAGCTGCAGGTGCTCGTCGAGAGCATGAACCCGAGCGAGATACACGCCGATTTCCGACTCTGGCTCACCAGCAACCCATCACCGCGCTTCCCTCCACTGGTGCTTCAGGCAGGCCTGAAGCTCACGCAGGAGGCGCCGATGGGGCTACGGGGAAAGGTGCTGAGCACGTTGCGGAGTACCGTGGTGGCGGATGTTTGGACCGGGAGTGCTTCTGCCGCGGATGTCGGGAACACCGACTCCAACGACGCGCCCGTCTCTGCGTTGTCGCCGACCGCCTTGCGAAACGGGCATCCCTCCATCGAGTTGCAGCGACTTGTCTGGACACTCGCATTCTACCATGGCACTGTGATGGAGCGACGGCGCTATCGCCCGCTCGGCTGGAATATCTCCTACGACTGGGGCATGGCTGACTTTGAGGCAGGGCTGGCGACGCTGCAGACGGCTCTTGATCGCTTCAAAGACGGCGACGCAGGCCTGCCGACCGAGGAGTTGTGCTACATGCTCGGCACGATCGACTTCGGCGGACGTGTGACGGACGAGTGGGATACTCTGTGTCTGCAAGTACTGACGCGTCGCTTCTTCGACGCGGAAGCTCCAGGGACGACATCGCAGCAAAAATCGCCGCAGGACGCCATCACCCCACCCCCGTTCCCCAAGGATGGCGTGAGTTACTCAGCACTGCTGCAACTCGCCGAGGCGGCCTTCGTCGCTGACCGGGAAAGTCGAAAAGACGGCGATGGGGAGGAGGAGAGCAGGGAGTCTCCTGCGCGCTTCGGCTTGCATGACAACGCGACTCTGTCGGTGGAGCAGCAGCTCTCATCGGGACTTGTCGACGCGCTTGTCTTAATGAACGCCAGCGGGGCCGTAACCGGCGCGACTAGCGCGCAGCGTGGTAGCGCGAGCGGGGACCACGGCGAGGACGACGCCAAGACAAGCGGTGACGAGGCGATGGAGAACCCTGTCGCTGCCGTGGCCCGAAAGTTGCTGGCGCAGTTGCCCCCTCTGCTGCCCCGCAAAGAGGCAGTCCTGGGCAGCATGACCTCGCCCAACCACAGCACCACCAGCACAACCACGCTCAGCGCGGTGGCGGACCCGGCACCGTTGCAGACCTTGCTTTCCCATGAGACAGACCTGTACAATTGCCTTCTGTCCACGATGCAGAGCTCTCTGGCAGAGCTGATTCGCGCCCTCAAGGGTGAGGTGGTCGTGACGTCGCGGCTGGAGCTGATGATGCAGCGGCTGGCTTTCAACCAGGTGCCGGAGGTGTGGGCACAGGTCGGCTACCTCACCCTCAAGCCGCTCGGCTCCTTCATGGAGGATCTCCTGCGTCGCGTACACTTCATGCGGCGCTGGGGAGATGCTGGGCCACCACCGAGCTTCTGGCTCTCCGGCGTCTTCTTTCCTCAGGGCTTCGTCACTGCGTTGTTACAAGCGCGGAGCCGCGCGCTGCAGTTGCCCATAGACTCCCTGCAGCTGCGCTTCCGCGCTCTGGCGGTGAGTGAGGCGGCCGAGGTGTCGGCTCTGACGGCTTCCTACGAAGCGGGTATCGGCAGCAAGGCGCCGACCAAGGCCGGCGCCTACGTGAATGGTCTCTACCTCGAGGGCTGTGGCTGGGATGCAGCACGCGGCGGGCTCGTGGAGGCCGCGCCCGGTGCTCTCACTGTGGAGCTGCCCATTATCCACTTCGAACCTGTCATGGGGTTGGAGTCGGTCGACAAGGGCCCCAGCGCGTGTGCAGCGGAAGCCACTGCCGCATACGTGTGTCCCCTCTACAAGGTGCGCACACGCGCCGGCACCTTGTCGACGACCGGCGTCTCCACCAACTACGTGACCAGTTTGGCGTTGCCGTCGCTCGACGGCGTTCCAGGCGACCACTGGACCTTGCGTGGCGTGGCCGCTCTCTGCGCATTGGACGATTGAGCGGCGAAGCCGGGGGGGCGGGGGGCGGCTTGCACCTCCACCACCTTAACAGGGATTGGGCCATTTGGAACTCTCTTACGATCTCTGCTGGTGTGCCCCCATTCGCCGGCAGGTGCGGCGGGGCCTCAGTGGCACTTGACGTACGTCCTGTGCACCGTTGGAGTGACCAGGCATCGGTAGCGAACAGCAACATTGGGGGGAGGGGGGAGGGGGGAGAGGGGGACGCGGCGGGAAGTCTCTTGCTCGCTGTTTGTGTGTATGTGTATGTGTCTCTCATAGGCGTGTGTACTTTTTACCGTTGTCTTTTTTATATGGTCTGCCGCGTTCTAGATCCTTCGTGTAGCCGCTCGTTTTTGGTGTCCTGCGCTGTCGCTGCCGGCTGCATGTTGGGTGTGTCAACATCGCCGCCGTGGGCCTGTCGTGCCCTCTCGCGGTTGCCGTCGGGCTTGTCTTTGCACAACTTCCACCCCTGTCCCTTCCGGGGTGTTCTCCTTGTTTCGTTTTGTTGGTGCCTTGCCGTTGTCGGTCGTTTGTGTGTGTGTGTGGGGGGGGGGCACACCGTTTCTGTCCCCCTCCCCTTGCGGGTGTGGGACATCCGGTGTCCCTCGTTGATATGTATCTTACCATGGACCAATGGCTTCTTACGTATGTATTTTGGCTGGTGCCGGCACCACGTGTGTGCGAAACGGAGCCGCCCCCCTCCTCCTCCTCTCTCACACCCCCACGCGGACGCGCCCTCTCCCTCGCCCCCCTCCCTGCCGCTCTGCTTCCCTCCTTTCCCTCTTTTTTCTCTTGCGTGATCCATCTCTCCTTTGTGACAAGCGGGATCCGGCATGCGAGTTGCACACCTCAACATTAGTATTATTATTATTGTTTTTTTTTGATGCCCGCCAAGTCTCTCTGGACCACCACCGCCACCACCGCCGTCGCCGCCCCTTCTCCTCCTCCTCACCTTCCCTCTTCCTGTTTGCCCTTACCTGGGTACATCGCCGCACACACGAGGAGCAGCAGAAGGGACAGGAAGCTGCACATCAATGGACAGCCATCTTCTCCCCCACCCCCTGCACGTACGTTTGTGTGCATCTTTTCCGCTTCTCTCTCCCCCTCTCGTGCTCTCTGACAGCAGCGCGACTTCTCATCCTCGACTGAGTTGATGTAAAATAGCATGCAAGCCTGCACATCATGTAGTGGGTGCGCCCCCACTTCCTTCAAAACACACATATATATGTATACACCAAGGCAGGTAGTGAGGGCTCTTAAGCGGGCCGCAGAGGACGAATGCTGAGCACTCTCTTCCCACACCCACACACGCACAGCAGTAGGTGTCTGCGGGGCGACCCTCGTAACCGCGTGTGCCCTTGAATATGCCTTCGCTCTTTTGGGCTCAGCAGAGAAGCACAGCGATCTCTCTCTCCTTGTGTGGGCATGTGTATGTGTGCGCGGGCGCGCATGTGTGAAGTGGGTCTCTGTGGTGTCCTCCCTTTATTTTGCCCCCCCCCCCTCCTCCCATCATCATCTCTTCACCCAACAGTGCGTCCGTAAGTAGAAGCGAAAAGTAACGCAACAGACATACAGTCACCATACACATACAGGCAACGTCGACGAGCCCCTCCCTCCTCTCTCCCACACGCATTCCATTTTGAGAGGCACCTCCTACCCTCCGCAAGAGCGGAGAAGCAAACGAAAAGACACAGCGATACACTCGCACCAACAGAAACGACGGCAGAACTCTTCTACGTGTGGGCTGTGTGTCTCTCTCTC
This sequence comes from Leishmania mexicana MHOM/GT/2001/U1103, assembly GCF_000234665.1. Lineage (NCBI taxonomy): Eukaryota > Euglenozoa > Kinetoplastea > Trypanosomatida > Trypanosomatidae > Leishmania > Leishmania mexicana. The sequence continues at coordinate 427,514 of NC_018318.1, forward strand.
GCTCTCTCCCCGCCCCTCCTCCTCTTCTGTATCCTTGGCTTCCCCCCTCCCCTCCCTCTTCTCCCCCGCTCTCTTGAACGGGCTTCGCCGCGCGTCTTTCATTGTTCTCTCCCTCCCCCCCCCGTCCCCGTCCCCGCATTTTCTTCTCCCGACGTTTGGGGCAGCTGACCACACACACCCACACCGTTCCTGTGTCTTGTTCATTGTGCCCCCCCCCCTCTCCCTCCTCCCGTGGTATCTCCGCGTCCGCTGACTCGTGCCCACAACTCGTCCCCCTTCTCCTCGCTCTTTTTTACGGCTTTGTGGTAGTCTCCCTGACTCAAGTGTGTTTTTCGTGTCATCGCCGCTTGGACTCACGTTCCCTCTGTCGCCCTGTCGCGTGTCCGTCGGGTGCTGTCGGTGTGTGCGTGGGTGTCTCGGCAAAGGCCTGGCCGGGGTTCTTGGGTTATTGCTCTTCTTCCCCGCCCCTCCTCCACCGGAGAACGCGACAAGAGAGCTGAAGAGAAGCGGAGAAGGACGTGACACACGAGTCGTCACGAAACAAAGGGGGGGGCGTCGTAGGCTGCACCACCACACCATCTTTCGCCTTTCTTCAGACAGACATACATACATATACATCCTTTGTGGACAGGCAAGGCTGCGGGCACCGAAAGGCCCTCTTGTGAGGACGTAACAAGGAGCGGTGCCGACGTTCTCATCACCGACAGCACGCTGTTCACTTAGTATTATTAGCTGACGCTTCCTCCCCCAGGAAGCGGCATACACGCCCACACAGCCGACCACGCGGGCTCTCTTTCTTTCCCCCCTCTTTGTGTGGGTGGGCGTGGGTGTGGGTGTCCCTGAGGTGCAGCAGGTGCACACGCCGCTGGCGTAAGGCGCGCGCAAAGAAAGGGGAATGAACTCCCATCAAGCGAGCACAGCGTCTCTGGGGAGCGGTGGGTACAACGCGAGTAAGCGCTCTGCTCGAAACGTGTTGCCAGCGAGCACCACCGCAGTGACTCCCGCGTCTACCGCTGTCCCTGCAATGAATTCTGCTGGTACTGATGCCCTGATTATCAAGGGAAGCGGTGCAGCTGTCAACCAAGCACCGACCATCGCCCGACCCTCGTACACCGATGGTGCTGCCACAAACGGCACCAATCGCTATCACCACAGCAGCGGGGCTGGGAACAACACCAACACTGCTAACGGCGGCGGCAATGAGCCGAAGAGCAACACGGGCAGCAGCACCTCCGGGAGTGCTGCGACGACCACGGAGTCTGTCATTGAGGAACTCAAGGCCCTTGCCAAGTCGATGCTGGAGGCGACGAATGCGGCACGGCGCCGCACGAGCTCGATCGAGCAGCGAAACTCGTACGAGGCTCTCATGCACGCCATCGAAAACCGCGTGAATGGCGATACAATCAACACCACTAGTATTGAGAACAAAGACGCGACTGCTTCCACCGGCGGCTACGCAGCGGCACCCACGACGGCGACCATCGCCTCAAAGCACGTCGATCCCATGGCGACCAACGGCGTTGCCCAGTCGGAGCTGCTGTCGGCACATCTCACGGAGCAGCTGACCGACATTCCAGCCGCACTGTCGCCTGGGAGCTGCGTGAGGCAGCAGTCGCAGCAACTCCCGCCGACTCAGCGCAAAAAATATGGAAAGGAAGAGGTGTCGACGGCCGCAGCAGCGAAGGCTGACGCCGCTGTGCGCAACACGGAGCAGACCGCGGTGCCTTCACAGCAGCAGCAGCAGCAATGTCAGCGTGCGGATATGAAGCACCACGCGGATGCGGCGGAAGGGGGCTCAGAGGACGACGACGATGACGAGGGTGCGGCCCAGGACGACGATGAGCAGGCGCTGTCTTTGGCAGCGTTGCACTCGCAGCCACCCATAACGCGCCGCCATGCTTCCACTGCGATGCTGGAGGCCGATGATGACGAGGATGATGACGACGGTACTGCCTACGACGGGGTCAAGACCCAGGTGCTCTTCAAGCCAGTCAACCGTGCCGCTTACCGCGAGGTGGTGGCTTCGACGTGGAAGCCGGAGGGCCTGACGCGCCGCATCAACATCGCCGGCAGTGACCGTCAGCAGAACCGGGATAGCAACAACAGCAGCAGTGCGAGCGAGTACAAGGACAGCCCCTATCATCCAAACTCGGCGGACGACGATGATGAGGCGATCGCGACGATGGCGACTCGCAACAAGGCAGTCAGGGCGGCTGCTCGGACAGCGCCATCTATGAAAGTGTTTCGCGTTCCCTCGTTCCCGTATGGCGGTGGTGTGACGGAGCAGCAGGCGCGGATCCTGCAGCGACAGTTCGACGAGTGCATCCACAACGGCGAGCACCTCAGCTCCAACGCCGCCGGGCCTGGCCTCATCACGAAGCGCGACTTTGACTCGGGTAACTACGCCGAGGTCTCTGCAGCGACTGCGCAGATGGATACGACCTCCTTCCAACCAACGTCGCCGTACGAGTTTGTCGTCGAGGTGGAGCGCGACGTCCGTTTCGACGCTGTCAAGGCCCGTGAAGAGCGTCGCCATCGCTTCCGGCAGCTCGTGCGCGAAAAGCGCGCGCCGGCCACGATGGGGACTTTCAACCTGCGCGTCATCATGGACCCGTTCAAGACAGGCTTTGAGGAGGAGAAGAACTTCCCGATCGTGCCTGGAACCGTTATTGCCGGTCGCTACGAGATCATTCAGATGCTGGGCAAGGCTACCTTCAGCCGTGCGGTGCGCTGCTACGATCTACAGGACCCAATCTACAACGAGGACGAGGAGAGCGATGAGGGGGAGTACGAGGAAGACGTCGATGACGTCGATGACGACGATGAGAACGGTGCCGCTGCCTCGCTGGCCGATGGGGCCGGGGACGTGGCTTGCATCGGCAATGGAGGTGTGACCACCGCCTCTTGCAAGGGGTCGGATACCGCTACCACCGCCACCGCTAGCGAGCAACAAGTCACGTCTGTCAGCACAGCGACGAAGTCTCGCCTCAAGCCCAAGCGCAAGATCCTGGGGTACGGCCAAGTTTGCCTGAAGATCATCAACAACACAAAGGACTTCTTTGACCAATCGCTTGATGAGATACGACTGCTGACGCTGCTGAACCGCCAGAAAGACCCTGATGACGCGCATATCGTGCGGCTCATCGACGCCTTCTACTACAAGGAGCATGTCATGCTCGTGACGGAGCTGCTGCGCGACACCTTGTACGACTACGGCAAGTACAACCGGGAGGAGGAGAAGGAGTTCTACTTTACCGTTCCTCGCCTGCGCCGACTGACGCGGCAAATCGTCGAGGCGCTGACGTACGTGCACTCCCTCAACCTCATCCATACCGATCTCAAGCCGGAGAACATTATGTTTGTCTCCTACAGCCGCTGCATCGTCAAGGTGATCGACTTTGGCAGCAGTTGCTTCCTCAGCGACCACCTCAGTTCCTACATCCAGAGCCGCAGCTACCGGGCTCCAGAGGTGGTGCTGGGCTGCGACTACGACGGCCGCATTGACGTATGGTCACTTGGTGCGATTTTGGTAGAGATGGTGACAGGTGACGTCCTCTTCACCTCGGACACCGTGCCAGAGATGCTGGCGCGCATCGTGTACGTTTGCGGCACGCCGTTCCCGCGGCGCATGCTTTGGGAAGGCCGTCATACAAGCGACTACATCAACAAGTTCGGGTGCATCTACGAGTACGGCGGCGGCGCAGATGGGCATCATGACCGCCCCGAGAAGGGCGACACCGACGACGGTGAGGAGCCTTACTGCCTTTATACCCCGGTCCCGACGATGGCGCCGCACATTTGCACATCTTCGAGTAAGTCGCGGGCGGCAGCGTCGGCGCTACCACCACCACGGACGACGACGGCCCCGTACAGCGTCTTGCGCGAGAAGTTGGCCGCTGCGAACGTGGTGGACGAGGAGTTCATCACGTTTGTGGAGGCGTGTTTGATGCTCGACCACAAGAAGCGGCCGACAAGCGCGGAGCTGCTGGAACACCCCTTCATCAGGGATGTGATGCTGTGAATGAGTGAGTGAGAGGGAGGGAGGGAGGGGGGGGCACGAGGAGGCGGAGGAGGGATACGAAGGAGAGCGCTGACGATGCTTCCTGTGCTGTGTTGCTGATTGCTGATTTCTGTTTTGTTTTCTTGTTTTTTGTTCGTTGGTCCATGTAAGTCATGCGCCGGTGCTTGCCGCTTTCCGTGGGGTTGTTTCCTCCACGCGTGGGTGTGCTGGTGTCCCTCTGTCTCCCTGTACAGCGCCTCCTCCCTCCCCCCTCCCCCTCACCCCAGAACCTCTCCGCCTCGGTATTCTCTGCACGCATGCGCATCACTGAGGACAAGTGAAGCGAAGGAGCGAGCGGGAAGGCTCACGTGATCTTTTCGTTTGTTTCGCTGTCTCGACGCTGCTTGTGGCCATGGTGTGCTCGCCCTCCGCGTGCATATCTGTTGCGTTGCTGTCGATGCTTCTCGTTTCCCGTCCCCTGCGGTGTTGCGTGTGCGTCATGGGCATCACCGTCCCCCCCCTCCGCCACCTTCTCGACAAGTCGTTTTTTTTTCATTGCCTGATTGTGGGTTGGGTGGGGTGGGGAGGGAAGGGAAGGGCCGGCTATTTTCCGATAGGGGAAAAGAGGGTGGTCGCTGCAGGCTGCGTTGCAGCGAATAATACTCCGTCCACTATCGCCAACGGAACGGGGCCATGACACCACCTCTTCCCACCCCACTCCTCCTCCTGTCTCTCGTTGCTCCGTGCGATGCCGCTCAGTTTTTTTTTTGTTCTCGTTGTTTTCGTGCTTTCTGGCTTGTGGCTCGTTTCCCTGTCCGTTGGTGCGTGTGCTGCACCACCGCCCTCCTCCGCCTCCTCGCTTTCTTTTCTCTCTCTATAGTTTCTTTGCGTTGCTTCCGAGTGGCAGCGAGCGGTCGCGGCGCTCGCCCCCCCCCTCCCTTCCCTCCCCTTCCCCTCCCCTCTCTTGTCCGTCTCCTCGTTTGTACACCCGACCTGACCCGCCGTCTCATAACTTCCTCAGGCGCCTTTCTTTGTGTTGGCTCCAGCCCCTCCGCTGGGTTGGCGAGGCGCAGAGAGGTGTGGTCAGGAGCACACGCTGCCCCAGCGACGTGCCTTTACGTGTACACCGCCGCCGCCTTCTTCTTACACATGTTGTTTTCTCCCCTTCGGTTGCTTTTTTTTCCTTTTCCCTTTCCGTTTGTTTGCCTCTCATGGGACCCGATGCGCACGTAACGGTTGTGTGTCCTGCGCGTACGTGTGCGTGTGTGTGTGTGTGTCTTCCATCATTCATCTGGCCTCCTCCAACCTCCTCGGTTTTCTCGCCTCCCACATCCTGTAGCCTTGGTTGTTTGCTGGCGTCATCTCTATGTCGAGGTCTGCCTCATGCTGTTCTTCTCCCCCCGTGCCAAGGCTGCATAGTGTGTGCGGGTTTTGTTTTCGTGTGTGTGTGTGTGTGTACGGAGGTGTGTGCCGCTGTTGTTGTACGCGTCGCTGTGGATGAGAGTGCTGCATACGGGGACGGTCAGGGTCGGTCGACTGCTGCGTATTGCGTGTGCTGAGGGCTGACTCATTTAGATAGCAAGGTGGCGTCGAGGGCATCCGGAGTGCTGTTGATCTTTTTTTTATTTCGCCTCTTATTCCCCCCTCCCCTCCCTCCCAATGCACACTTTCACTCTGCGTCTATGCATGGACGGGTGCGCGTTCCGATCGGTAAGACTGTCTCTCGCAAGGATAGAAGATAAAGAATTGAGCAGCGACACACAAAGCAAGAAGATCGTCAAGGACGCTTCTCCATTGCCGGCATGAGCGTGGTTGCCCATCGTACGAGGCGAGGTGTGTTACACGCGTCATGGGTGAGCGTTGACCGATGCACTGCGTGCACATGTATCTGTGACGACAGGTGTGCGTGTATGTCTCGTGCGTCGTTTCCCTTGCTCGCCCCCTTTTCTTGTTTTGTCAGGTATGACACATATCTCTGGATGCGGAGCAACGCCGCGCGCATGCACACACACACACACACACACATGCCGAACAATGCAGGCAGCGGAATGCTATCGCCAGCGCTTTTGGCCATCTCTCATCTCGCACGCGTTCATGAGCTCTTTTACGTTGCTTTCTTTGGGCACCTCTCTTCCCTCACTACATCTCCTCCCCGTCTTCCATGCGGGTATCATCATCGGAGAAGCAGCACATGCCGAGCGCCAGGGCGAGGGGGCGATGCGATCATCGAAACCTTCGCCATCGAAAAACACAAAACACATTTGAAAGAAGCGTGTGGTTGAAGGACCAGTTGCTTCCCCCTCCCCCTCCTCCGCGACGTACGTGGCTGATGGACGGCCTTGTAGCACCGGCACAGGCTCCATCCCAAGGGTGTGCGCGCGCGTCCCGCACCGCGCAGCGCCGCCTGTGCGGGGAGTGGAGATGGGCAGCGCTATCGCCACGTCTCCTCCCGCTGCTGCTGATGGTCGTCATGCTGTTTCTCTTTCTTCATTCTGCGGCTTCGGTCTCTTGTCTTCGTGAGAGCGCCACTCATGGGCCGCGCCTTTCCCGTGATGCGCACCTGATGCGGAGCGCCGTGGCGCTGTTCTACCACGGCTGCAGCGAGATGAGTAGGTGTGTCGTACAACCGCACGCCACCGCCGTTCCGGGCGTGCTTATGGTGCACGCTGCTACGGCGGAGTCGTCCACAGGTGACCGCGATGGGGAGGCGGTCGGCACCGACGCGTGGGGCACCATTGCTATGAAAAGAACACTGGACTACGACTCAGGGTTGAAGCCGTTCATGACACCGTGGCGCGAGGTGCGTCGCGCCCTGCGCGATGCGGGCTGCTTTTCGACGCTTGCACTACCGCGCCTGACGCTGCCAACGGACACAGCGAGCCCTCGTGTCAGCGATGCTTCACCGGAGTCCTCCACAACCCTTCCTCCGCTGTGCCGCAAGCCGCTAGTGCTGCTGAGCGGCCGAGGGCGAGACTGCGCGAGCTGCTCCAGCTTCGCCTCTGACGTGCTGGAGCACTACCGAGCCGAGTGGGAGTACATACGCGCTCACGTGACCCTCGTCGACGCCGGAGATCCGATGACAGAAGAACTGGTGCGGAACCCGTACCCGCTGTGGTACAACCCGGCGGAGGTGGGGTCGTGGCTGACGTGGACAAACGTATCAGAGGTGTGGAGGGCTGAGGATGACGTCGTTGGTGGTGCGCCAGGCGCGAGCAGCACCTCCGGGGCCCCCTCTCACGACGTACCCCAGGCGTTACGGGAGTCGGACGCCGAGGACCACGCACTCTTCCACATGGGCGTCCGCCGCCAGGCCACCTTCCTCCTGCAGTCCCCAACGGTGCAGGCGACGCATCACTGGTCGCGCCTCGTAAAGCGCGCATTCGCTGGCCAGTCCGAGTACGTGCTGCGCATTATCTTTGCCTACCCGCACAACGGCAGCGTCATGCGCGACATCGTGAACGAGGAGGTTAGCGTCGGCGGAAGCCAGGCCGACCACCTGCACTTTTTCAATAAAGCGCAGCCGTTCTTCCACTGTGTAAAGAAGGCGGTGTGGGTAATGGATTGGCTGCAGCGGTATGGCGACTACTGATGGCGCGCCTGCCCGCGATGGCCGTTGCTTGTGTGTGTATGGGAGCTCGGGTACCAATCCCAGTCGCCTTATGCATTTCCTTCTCATGGTTCTGTCTTCTACACAACGCTCGGGCGCATGTTGTACTTGATACGCAGCTGCGTGTGCCTGGCGCAGGAAGTGCGTGGGTATCTGTGACCAGGGCAGCCGTTCTGCTGCAGCATACTGCTCATGGGTGCCGGGTTCTTTCATCTCCTCATGGCCCACTTTCCGTGTGCGCTGCTGCTGCTGCTCGTACCACCTCTTCGTGTGTGTCTATGTGGCACCGTCGGTGACGGCACGTCCGCCAGGAACGAAAACAAAAGCCGACGAGGGCGAGGCGACGCACTTTCCCCACAATCGATGCCCAAAACACCAACACCGCGAAGGAGATGCGCCGATTGCTTGGCGTCACCGCTCTCCACTGCCGCCGGGGCGTAGGCGTAGGCGTCGATATGGGGCGGGGCAGGGCAGGAGAGGGAAAGGGGGGGGGGGCAGTGGGCTGCGCTTTCTCCTCATGTGATCTCCTACCATTACTTCTCGGGGTTTTTGGTGCGGTATGTACATGTATATGACGACTGGTGTGCGTGCCTGCCTGCGTGCACATGTGTGCTACACGGCCAGCGCGAACAGCTATTCTTTCCCTACGCCGCCTGTGAACTTGTCCTGGGCAAGTCATCATTCATCGCGTCCTATCGTGCCCTCTTCGCTTCACTCGTACGCATTCTCTGCCTCTCCACCGCGTGCATCGCGCGCGACGTCCATCCGCCACATCCGCGCGGGCACTTTGATGATTTTGTCGAGTTTTCCTAGCAGAGGCGGGAAGAAAAAAAACCAAAAAAACACAACCCCCCCACATACACATACACATACACACACCCTGGAGAGCAACTGGAAGGGGAGGCATGTCTGTCGAGTCCATCGTGCGGGATCTCGCGTCGAACTACCTCTCCTACGCGGTGGTGGTGGGGTCATCGATTTTGAAGGTGCCGCAGATTATGAAGGTGTGGCAGAGCAACAAGGCGGATGGCATTTCGCTACTCTCTCTCTTCATAGAGTTGTTCTCGTACATCGTTTCGACCAGCTGGGGGGTCGTGCAGGGACTTCCCTTTCGCGACTGCGGCGAGAACATGTTTATTGCGCTGCAACTTGTGTTGCTGCTGCTGCTCGTGGCGAAGCTGCAGAAGTCGACGCATAGGGCGAGCCTCGCGCTGGCGACCGAGCTATTGCTGCTGTACGTGTTTGCTAGCGGGCAGGTGCCGCGTACCATCCACGAGTATGTCCTGAGCGGACAAGTTTTTTTCAACATGTTCAGCCGCGTGCCGCAGATCTATGCGAACTACCGAACCCGGTGCCGCGGCCAGCTGTCTTTTCTCACCTTCTTCCTCGCTTTCGGCGGCGGCGTTGTGCGCGTCCTGACGACGTCCCTGAACGTATCGTGGGACAAGGGGAAGGCAGTGCTGCTGGTTCAGTTCACTGTTGCCGCCACACTCAACGCCATCATCCTGGTCCAAATACTCTACTACGGCATCGCGGACCGGAGTTCTAAGCGGGAAAAGGGGAGCCCCGCGAAGGTGAAGTTGCTGAAGAGCCAATGAGGAAGCAGACGCGGACGTTTCTCCCCCAACGTGCCGCTGGTCTGGCCTTTTCCTCCTTTAACCACTTCTTGTGTGGCACCTCCACCCACCCCCCGCCCCTAGCACGGATACACACAGTTTCCTGCTTCTCATACACGTCTCTCCCTCCCGCTTTCACCGCCACCCCGCTGCTGTGACGCTTGCAGGGGCGTGTGCCGACACTTAGACGGGCACAGCCCACCCGTTTGGTCGGAGCTCTTTCTAATCTTGCTGTCTTCGCGGTGTGCACCCCGCGAAGACGTGCGCCGGCCACCCAAAGTGGTGACCAAAAGAGCGAGAAACTGAAGCTCCCGCTCCTTTTCTTGCGCCACGTTTGCACGCCCTCCCTTCTGCCTCCTTCGGGTGTCCTTCTACCCCCATGCCTCTCCATCTCCTCTCCGCCCCTCTCGCATTGCTGACGTATCGCTCCTTGCCGCTGACCACTTCGTGCCGTGACGTGAGCCAACCGCCCCCCCCCCCACACACACATCCTGCTCCTCTTCTTCTGTTCGTACACCTTGTCGAGGTCGCTGGCCATCTCCGCGCCTCACCGCGCACCTGCTCTTCGCCATGCCATGACGGAAAAGGCACGCATCGGCTTAGCGGCATACATACATGCGCAAAGGTCGAGGTGTCGCCGACCATAGCCGGCACAGGAGCTCGAAAGAGGAGGAGGAGGAGGGGGGTGAGGGGATGCAGCTGTAGGACAGACACACGCAAACACACACACACACACACATACATATATACAGCAGAAGTTGGATCAATCGAATCACGTGTGCCGGCTCGCTCAGTGGGCTGGATGTAACTCCTTCTCTCCCTTCTCTCTCGTATCGCCTCCCCTTCCCTTGCTCGCGCTGGCGAAGTAGCAGAGGCGCTCACGCCCAGGGAAAGCATCGCTTACTACCCCCAAATCTCTCCCACTTCACTTTCCTGCAATCAAACACACGCGCCTGC
>NC_018318.1:442693-445595 GCF_000234665.1 Leishmania mexicana MHOM/GT/2001/U1103
CCAGCTGGAGGCCACGGATGCTGCGAAGGCGGCTGTGGAGCAGGACCGCGAGAGCACCAAGGCCACATTGGAGAAGCGGCTTCAGGAATCCGAGGCACGCGCCGCGGAGCTGACTGCCCAGCTGGAGGCCACGGATGCTGCGAAGACCGCCGTGGAGCAGGACCGCGAGAGCACCAAGGCCGCATTGGAGAAGCGGCTCCAGGAATCCGAGGCACGCGCCGCGAAGCTGACTGCCCAGCTGGAGGCCACGGATGCTGCGAAGACCGCCGTGGAGCAGGACCGCGAGAGCACCAAGGCCACATTGGAGAAGCGGCTCCAGGAATCCGAGGCACGCGCCGCGGAGCTGACTGCCCAGCTGGAGGCCACGGATGCTGCGAAGACCGCCGTGGAGCAGGACCGCGAGAGCACCAAGGCCACATTGGAGAAGCGGCTCCAGGAATCCGAGGCACGCGCCGCGGAGCTGGCTGCCCAGCTGGAGGCCACGGATGCTGCGAAGACCGCCGTGGAGCAGGACCGCGAGAGCACCAAGGCCACATTGGAGAAGCGGCTTCAGGAATCCGAGGCACGCGCCGCAAAGCTGACTGCCCAGCTGGAGGCCACGGATGCTGCGAAGGCGGCTGTGGAGCAGGACCGCGAGAGCACCAAGGCCGCATTGGAGAAGCGGCTCCAGGAATCCGAGGCACGCGCCGCGAAGCTGGCTGCCCAGCTGGAGGCCACGGATGCTGCAAAGACCGCCGTGGAGCAGGACCGCGAGAGCACCAAGGCCACATTGGAGAAGCGGCTTCAGGAATCCGAGGCACGCGCCGCCGAGCTGGCTGCCCAGCTGGAGGCCACGGATGCTGCGAAGACCGCCGTGGAGCAGGACCGCGAGAGCACCAAGGCCACATTGGAGAAGCGGCTTCAGGAATCCGAGGCACGCGCCGCGGAGCTGACTGCCCAGCTGGAGGCCACGGATGCTGCGAAGGCGGCTGTGGAGCAGGACCGCGAGAGCACCAAGGCCGCATTGGAGAAGCGGCTCCAGGAATCCGAGGCACGCGCCGCGAAGCTGGCTGCCCAGCTGGAGGCCACGGATGCTGCAAAGACCGCCGTGGAGCAGGACCGCGAGAGCACCAAGGCCACATTGGAGAAGCGGCTTCAGGAATCCGAGGCACGCGCCGCAAAGCTGACTGCCCAGCTGGAGGCCACGGATGCTGCGAAGGCGGCTGTGGAGCAGGACCGCGAGAGCACCAAGGCCGCATTGGAGAAGCGGCTTCAGGAATCCGAGGCACGCGCCGCGAAGCTGACTGCCCAGCTGGAGGCCACGGATGCTGCGAAGGCGGCTGTGGAGCAGGACCGCGAGAGCACCAAGGCCGCATTGGAGAAGCGGCTTCAGGAATCCGAGGCACGCGCCGCGGAGCTGACTGCCCAGCTGGAGGCCACGGATGCTGCAAAGACCGCCGTGGAGCAGGACCGCGAGAGCACCAAGGCCACATTGGAGAAGCGGCTTCAGGAATCCGAGGCACGCGCCGCAAAGCTGACTGCCCAGCTGGAGGCCACGGATGCTGCGAAGGCGGCTGTGGAGCAGGACCGCGAGAGCACCAAGGCCGCATTGGAGAAGCGGCTCCAGGAATCCGAGGCACGCGCCGCCGAGCTGGCTGCCCAGCTGGAGGCCACGGATGCTGCGAAGACCGCCGTGGAGCAGGACCGCGAGAGCACCAAGGCCACATTGGAGAAGCGGCTTCAGGAATCCGAGGCACGCGCCGCGAAGCTGACTGCCCAGCTGGAGGCCACGGATGCTGCGAAGGCGGCTGTGGAGCAGGACCGCGAGAGCACCAAGGCCACATTGGAGAAGCGGCATCAGGAATCCGAGGCACGCGCCGCGAAGCTGGCTGCCCAGCTGGAGGCCACGGATGCTGCGAAGACCGCCGTGGAGCAGGACCGCGAGAGCACCAAGGCCACATTGGAGAAGCGGCTTCAGGAATCCGAGGCACGCGCCGCAAAGCTGACTGCCCAGCTGGAGGCCACGGATGCTGCGAAGGCGGCTGTGGAGCAGGACCGCGAGAGCACCAAGGCCGCATTGGAGAAGCGGCTTCAGGAATCCGAGGCACGCGCCGCGAAGCTGGCTGCCCAGCTGGAGGCCACGGATGCTGCGAAGACCGCCGTGGAGCAGGACCGCGAGAGCACCAAGGCCGCATTGGAGAAGCGGCTCCAGGAATCCGAGGCACGCGCCGCCGAGCTGGCTGCCCAGCTGGAGGCCACGGATGCTGCGAAGACCGCCGTGGAGCAGGACCGCGAGAGCACCAAGGCCACATTGGAGAAGCGGCTTCAGGAATCCGAGGCACGCGCCGCCGAGCTGGCTGCCCAGCTGGAGGCCACGGATGCTGCGAAGGCGGCTGTGGAGCAGGACCGCGAGAGCACCAAGGCCGCATTGGAGAAGCGGCTCCAGGAATCCGAGGCACGCGCCGCGAAGCTGACTGCCCAGCTGGAGGCCACGGATGCTGCGAAGGCGGCTGTGGAGCAGGACCGCGAGAGCACCAAGGCCGCATTGGAGAAGCGGCTTCAGGAATCCGAGGCACGCGCCGCGGAGCTGACTGCCCAGCTGGAGGCCACGGATGCTGCGAAGGCGGCTGTGGAGCAGGACCGCGAGAGCACCAAGGCCACATTGGAGAAGCGGCTCCAGGAATCCGAGGCACGCGCCGCGAACCTGGCAGCCCACGCTGGAGTCCACGGATGCTGCGAAGACCGCCGTGGAGCAGGATCGCGAGAGCACCAAGGCCGCATTGGAGAAGCGGCTCCAGGAATCCGAGGCACGCGCCGCGAACCTGCCAGCCCAGCTGGAGTCCACGGATGCTGCGAAGACCGCCGTGGAGCAGGTCCGCGAGAGTATGAGGGCTTCTCTGGAGGCGCGTGCTGCGGAGCTGTC
>NC_018318.1:445695-459173 GCF_000234665.1 Leishmania mexicana MHOM/GT/2001/U1103
AGGCACGCGCCGCGAAGCTGGCTGCCCAGCTGGAGGCCACGGATGCTGCGAAGACCGCCGTGGAGCAGGACCGCGAGAGCACCAAGGCCGCATTGGAGAAGCGGCTTCAGGAATCCGAGGCACGCGCCGCGGAGCTGACTGCCCAGCTGGAGGCCACGGATGCTGCGAAGGCGGCTGTGGAGCAGGACCGCGAGAGCACCAAGGCCGCATTGGAGAAGCGGCTTCAGGAATCCGAGGCACGCGCCGCGAAGCTGACTGCCCAGCTGGAGGCCACGGATGCTGCGAAGGCGGCTGTGGAGCAGGACCGCGAGAGCACCAAGGCCACATTGGAGAAGCGGCATCAGGAATCCGAGGCACGCGCCGCGAAGCTGGCTGCCCAGCTGGAGGCCACGGATGCTGCGAAGACCGCCGTGGAGCAGGACCGCGAGAGCACCAAGGCCGCATTGGAGAAGCGGCTTCAGGAATCCGAGGCACGCGCCGCGAAGCTGGCTGCCCAGCTGGAGGCCACGGATGCTGCGAAGACCGCCGTGGAGCAGGACCGCGAGAGCACCAAGGCCACATTGGAGAAGCGGCTTCAGGAATCCGAGGCACGCGCCGCGGAGCTGACTGCCCAGCTGGAGGCCACGGATGCTGCGAAGGCGGCTGTGGAGCAGGACCGCGAGAGCACCAAGGCCGCATTGGAGAAGCGGCTTCAGGAATCCGAGGCACGCGCCGCGGAGCTGACTGCCCAGCTGGAGGCCACGGATGCTGCGAAGACCGCCGTGGAGCAGGACCGCGAGAGCACCAAGGCCGCATTGGAGAAGCGGCTTCAGGAATCCGAGGCACGCGCCGCGAAGCTGGCTGCCCAGCTGGAGGCCACGGATGCTGCGAAGACCGCCGTGGAGCAGGACCGCGAGAGCACCAAGGCCGCATTGGAGAAGCGGCTTCAGGAATCCGAGGCACGCGCCGCGAAGCTGGCTGCCCAGCTGGAGGCCACGGATGCTGCGAAGACCGCCGTGGAGCAGGACCGCGAGAGCACCAAGGCCACATTGGAGAAGCGGCTTCAGGAATCCGAGGCACGCGCCGCGGAGCTGACTGCCCAGCTGGAGGCCACGGATGCTGCGAAGGCGGCTGTGGAGCAGGACCGCGAGAGCACCAAGGCCACATTGGAGAAGCGGCTCCAGGAATCCGAGGCACGCGCCGCGAAGCTGGCTGCCCAGCTGGAGGCCACGGATGCTGCGAAGACCGCCGTGGAGCAGGACCGCGAGAGCACCAAGGCCACATTGGAGAAGCGGCTTCAGGAATCCGAGGCACGCGCCGCGGAGCTGACTGCCCAGCTGGAGGCCACGGATGCTGCGAAGGCGGCTGTGGAGCAGGACCGCGAGAGCACCAAGGCCGCATTGGAGAAGCGGCTCCAGGAATCCGAGGCACGCGCCGCGAAGCTGGCTGCCCAGCTGGAGGCCACGGATGCTGCAAAGACCGCCGTGGAGCAGGACCGCGAGAGCACCAAGGCCACATTGGAGAAGCGGCTTCAGGAATCCGAGGCACGCGCCGCGAAGCTGACTGCCCAGCTGGAGGCCACGGATGCTGCGAAGGCGGCTGTGGAGCAGGACCGCGAGAGCACCAAGGCCACATTGGAGAAGCGGCATCAGGAATCCGAGGCACGCGCCGCGAAGCTGGCTGCCCAGCTGGAGGCCACGGATGCTGCGAAGGCGGCTGTGGAGCAGGACCGCGAGAGCACCAAGGCCACATTGGAGAAGCGGCTTCAGGAATCCGAGGCACGCGCCGCGAAGCTGACTGCCCAGCTGGAGGCCACGGATGCTGCGAAGGCGGCTGTGGAGCAGGACCGCGAGAGCACCAAGGCCACATTGGAGAAGCGGCATCAGGAATCCGAGGCACGCGCCGCGAAGCTGGCTGCCCAGCTGGAGGCCACGGATGCTGCGAAGGCGGCTGTGGAGCAGGACCGCGAGAGCACCAAGGCCGCATTGGAGAAGCGGCTTCAGGAATCCGAGGCACGCGCCGCGAAGCTGACTGCCCAGCTGGAGGCCACGGATGCTGCGAAGGCGGCTGTGGAGCAGGACCGCGAGAGCACCAAGGCCGCATTGGAGAAGCGGCTTCAGGAATCCGAGGCACGCGCCGCGGAGCTGACTGCCCAGCTGGAGGCCACGGATGCTGCGAAGGCGGCTGTGGAGCAGGACCGCGAGAGCACCAAGGCCACATTGGAGAAGCGGCTCCAGGAATCCGAGGCACGCGCCGCGAAGCTGGCTGCCCAGCTGGAGGCCACGGATGCTGCGAAGACCGCCGTGGAGCAGGACCGCGAGAGCACCAAGGCCGCATTGGAGAAGCGGCTCCAGGAATCCGAGGCACGCGCCGCGAAGCTGGCTGCCCAGCTGGAGGCCACGGATGCTGCGAAGACCGCCGTGGAGCAGGACCGCGAGAGTATGAGGGCTTCTCTGGAGGCGCGTGCTGCGGAGCTGTCTGGTCGATTAAAAACCACTGCTGCTGCGAAGACGTCTGTGGAGCAGGAGCTGGACCGGACGAGGGTCACCTTGGAGGAGAGGCTACGTATGTCTGAGGTGCGGGCGGCGCAGCTGGGCAGCCAGCTGGAGGCCACGGATGCTGCGAAGACCGCTGTGGAGCAGGACCGTGATAGGACGAGGGCGGCTCTGGAGGCGCGCGCCGAGGAGCTGGCACGGAAGCTGGAGGCCATTACTGCTGTGAAGACCTCGGTGGAGCAGGAGCGCGAGAGCACGAGAGCAGCCTTAGAGGAGCGACTTCGAAGTGCTGAGGTTCGTGTTGCTGAGGTGGCGGCGCAGCTGGAGGCCACTGCTGCTGCGAAGACGGCTGTGGAGCAGGACCGTGATAGGACGAGGGCGGCTCTGGAGGCGCGCGCCGAGGAGCTGGCACGGAAGCTGGAGGCCATTACTGCTGTGAAGACCTCGGTGGAGCAGGAGCGCGAGAGCACGAGAGCAGCCTTAGAGGAGCGACTTCGAAGTGCTGAGGTTCGTGTTGCTGAGGTGGCGGCGCAGCTGGAGGCCACTGCTGCTGCGAAGACGGCTGTGGAGCAGGACCGTGATAGGACGACGGCGGCTTTGGAGGCGCGGGCTGCGGAGCTAGCAAGCAAGCTGGGGGCCACTGCGGCTGCAAAGGCGTTGATTGAGCAGAACCGCGAGAGTACGCGAGCGATCTTGGAGGAACGGCTTCGGATTGCGGAGGCGCGAGCTGCGGAGCTGGCTATGGAGCTGGATGCCACTGCTGCTGCGAAGACATTGATGGAGCAGGACCGCGAGAGCACGAGATCAGCCTTGGAGGAGCGACTTCGGACTGCTGAGGTGCGTGTGGTGGAGCTTGCTAGTCAGTTGGAGGCCACTGCTGCTGCGAAGACGGCTGTGGAGCAGGACCGTGATAGGACGAGGGCGGCTTTGGAGGCGCGGGCTGCGGAGCTGGCAAGCAAGCTGGAGGCCACTGCTGCTGCGAGGACGTCAGCGGAGCAGGACCGGGAGAGAAAGTGGGCCACCGTAGAAGAACGACTTCGGGCTGCTGAGGTGCGCGTGGCGGAGCTGGCGAGCCAGCTGGAGGCCACTGCTGCTGCGAAGACGGCTGTGGAGCAGGACCGTGATAGGACGAGGGCGGCTTTGGAGGCGCGGGCTGCGGAGCTAGGAAACAAGCTGGAGGCCACTGCTGCTGCGAGGGCGGCTGTCGAGCAGGATCGCGAGAGGACGAGAGCGACCTTGGAGGAGCGGTTGCGCGGTGCTGAGGTTCGGGCAGCGGAGCTGGCGGCGCAGCTGGAGGCTTTTGCTGCTGCGAAGACGTCAGCGGAGCAGGACCGTGCGAACACGAGGGCTGCTCTGGAGGCGCGGGCTGCGGAGCTAGCAAGCAAGCTGGAGGCCACGGATGCTGCGAGGGCGGCAGTGGAGCAGGATCGGGAGAGGACGAGAGCGACCTTGGAGGAGCGGCTGCGGGGCGCCGAGGCACGCGCTGCGGATCTCGCGCGCAAGCTGGAGGCCAGTACGGCTGCGAAGACATCGATGGAGAAGAACCGAGAGAGCGCGAGGGCTGCCATGGAGGAGCGGTTACGCGGCGCCGAAGTGCGGGCTGCCGAACTGGCGACCAAGCTACAGGTCTCTGCTGCGGCGAAGGCGGCAGTGGAGCAGGACCGCGAGATGATGAGGTCCACATTGGAGAAGCAGCTTCGCGACTCCGAGGCACATGCTGTGGAGTTGGCACGACAACTGGAGACCACGGTTGGGGCAAAGGCGTTGCTGCAGCAAGATCTTGATAGAATAAAAAGTGCCATGGAGAAGCGGCATCAGGAATCTGAGGCACGCGCCGCGAAGCTGGCTGCCCAGCTGGAGGCCACGAATGCTGCGAAGACCGCCGTGGAGCAGGACCGCGAGAGCACCAAGGCCGCATTGGAGAAGCGGCTCCAGGAATCCGAGGCACGCGCCGTGAAGCTGACTGCGCAGCTGGAGGCCACGGATGCTGCGAAGGCGGCTGTGGAGCAGGACCGCGAGAGCACCAAGGCCACATTGGAGAAGCGGCTCCAGGAATCCGAGGCACGCGCCGTGAAGCTGACTGCGCAGCTGGAGGCCACGGATGCTGCGAAGGCGGCTGTGGAGCAGGACCGCGAGAGCACCAAGGCCGCATTGGAGAAGCGGCTCCAGGAATCCGAGGCACGCGCCGTGAAGCTGACTGCCCAGCTGGAGGCCACGGATGCTGCGAAGGCGGCTGTGGAGCAGGACCGCGAGAGCACCAAGGCCACATTGGAGAAGCGGCTCCAGGAATCCGAGGCACGCGCCGCGGAGCTGGCTGCCCAGCTGGAGGCCACGAATGCTGCGAAGACCGCCGTGGAGCAGGACCGCGAGAGCACCAAGGCCGCATTGGAGAAGCGGCTCCAGGAATCCGAGGCACGCGCCGTGAAGCTGACTGCGCAGCTGGAGGCCACGGATGCTGCGAAGGCGGCTGTGGAGCAGGACCGCGAGAGCACCAAGGCCGCATTGGAGAAGCGGCTCCAGGAATCCGAGGCACGCGCCGTGAAGCTGACTGCCCAGCTGGAGGCCACGGATGCTGCGAAGGCGGCTGTGGAGCAGGACCGCGAGAGCACCAAGGCCACATTGGAGAAGCGGCTCCAGGAATCCGAGGCACGCGCCGTGAAGCTGACTGCCCAGCTGGAGGCCACGGATGCTGCGAAGGCGGCTGTGGAGCAGGACCGCGAGAGCACCAAGGCCGCATTGGAGAAGCGGCATCAGGAATCTGAGGCACGCGCCGCGAAGCTGGCTGCCCAGCTGGAGGCCACGAATGCTGCGAAGACCGCCGTGGAGCAGGACCGCGAGAGCACCAAGGCCGCATTGGAGAAGCGGCTCCAGGAATCCGAGGCACGCGCCGTGAAGCTGACTGCGCAGCTGGAGGCCACGGATGCTGCGAAGGCGGCTGTGGAGCAGGACCGCGAGAGCACCAAGGCCACATTGGAGAAGCGGCTCCAGGAATCCGAGGCACGCGCCGCGAAGCTGGCTGCCCAGCTGGAGGCCACGGATGCTGCGAAGACCGCCGTGGAGCAGGACCGCGAGAGCACCAAGGCCGCATTGGAGAAGCGGCTCCAGGAATCCGAGGCACGCGCCGTGAAGCTGACTGCGCAGCTGGAGGCCACGGATGCTGCGAAGGCGGCTGTGGAGCAGGACCGCGAGAGCACCAAGGCCGCATTGGAGAAGCGGCTCCAGGAATCCGAGGCACGCGCCGTGAAGCTGACTGCCCAGCTGGAGGCCACGGATGCTGCGAAGGCGGCTGTGGAGCAGGACCGCGAGAGCACCAAGGCCACATTGGAGAAGCGGCTCCAGGAATCCGAGGCACGCGCCGTGAAGCTGACTGCCCAGCTGGAGGCCACGGATGCTGCGAAGGCGGCTGTGGAGCAGGACCGCGAGAGCACCAAGGCCGCATTGGAGAAGCGGCATCAGGAATCTGAGGCACGCGCCGCGAAGCTGGCTGCCCAGCTGGAGGCCACGGATGCTGCGAAGACCGCCGTGGAGCAGGACCGCGAGAGCACCAAGGCCACATTGGAGAAGCGGCTTCAGGAATCCGAGGCACGCGCCGCGAAGCTGGCTGCCCAGCTGGAGGCCACGAATGCTGCGAAGACCGCCGTGGAGCAGGACCGCGAGAGCACCAAGGCCGCATTGGAGAAGCGGCTTCAGGAATCCGAGGCACGCGCCGCGAAGCTGGCTGCCCAGCTGGAGGCCACGAATGCTGCGAAGACCGCCGTGGAGCAGGACCGCGAGAGCACCAAGGCCGCATTGGAGAAGCGGCTCCAGGAATCCGAGGCACGCGCCGTGAAGCTGACTGCGCAGCTGGAGGCCACGGATGCTGCGAAGGCGGCTGTGGAGCAGGACCGCGAGAGCACCAAGGCCGCATTGGAGAAGCGGCTCCAGGAATCCGAGGCACGCGCCGTGAAGCTGACTGCCCAGCTGGAGGCCACGGATGCTGCGAAGGCGGCTGTGGAGCAGGACCGCGAGAGCACCAAGGCCGCATTGGAGAAGCGGCTCCAGGAATCCGAGGCACGCGCCGTGAAGCTGGCTGCCCAGCTGGAGGCCACGAATGCTGCGAAGACCGCCGTGGAGCAGGACCGCGAGAGCACCAAGGCCGCATTGGAGAAGCGGCTCCAGGAATCCGAGGCACGCGCCGTGAAGCTGACTGCGCAGCTGGAGGCCACGGATGCTGCGAAGGCGGCTGTGGAGCAGGACCGCGAGAGCACCAAGGCCACATTGGAGAAGCGGCTCCAGGAATCCGAGGCACGCGCCGTGAAGCTGACTGCCCAGCTGGAGGCCACGGATGCTGCGAAGACCGCCGTGGAGCAGGACCGCGAGAGCACCAAGGCCGCATTGGAGAAGCGGCTCCAGGAATCCGAGGCACGCGCCGTGAAGCTGGCTGCCCAGCTGGAGGCCACGAATGCTGCGAAGACCGCCGTGGAGCAGGACCGCGAGAGCACCAAGGCCGCATTGGAGAAGCGGCTCCAGGAATCCGAGGCACGCGCCGTGAAGCTGGCTGCCCAGCTGGAGGCCACGGATGCTGCGAAGACCGCCGTGGAGCAGGACCGCGAGAGCACCAAGGCCACATTGGAGAAGCGGCTTCAGGAATCCGAGGCACGCGCCGCGAAGCTGACTGCCCAGCTGGAGGCCACGGATGCTGCGAAGACCGCCGTGGAGCAGGACCGCGAGAGCACCAAGGCCGCATTGGAGAAGCGGCATCAGGAATCTGAGGCACGCGCCGCGAAGCTGGCTGCCCAGCTGGAGGCCACGAATGCTGCGAAGACCGCCGTGGAGCAGGACCGCGAGAGCACCAAGGCCGCATTGGAGAAGCGGCATCAGGAATCTGAGGCACGCGCCGCGAAGCTGGCTGCCCAGCTGGAGGCCACGAATGCTGCGAAGACCGCCGTGGAGCAGGACCGCGAGAGCACCAAGGCCGCATTGGAGAAGCGGCTCCAGGAATCCGAGGCACGCGCCGCGAAGCTGGCTGCCCAGCTGGAGGCCACGGATGCTGCGAAGACCGCCGTGGAGCAGGACCGCGAGAGCACCAAGGCCACATTGGAGAAGCGGCTTCAGGAATCCGAGGCACGCGCCGCAAAGCTGACTGCCCAGCTGGAGGCCACGGATGCTGCGAAGGCGGCTGTGGAGCAGGACCGCGAGAGCACCAAGGCCGCATTGGAGAAGCGGCTTCAGGAATCCGAGGCACGCGCCGCGAAGCTGACTGCCCAGCTGGAGGCCACGGATGCTGCGAAGGCGGCTGTGGAGCAGGACCGCGAGAGCACCAAGGCCGCATTGGAGAAGCGGCTTCAGGAATCCGAGGCACGCGCCGCGGAGCTGACTGCCCAGCTGGAGGCCACGGATGCTGCGAAGGCGGCTGTGGAGCAGGACCGCGAGAGCACCAAGGCCACATTGGAGAAGCGGCTCCAGGAATCCGAGGCACGCGCCGCGAAGCTGGCTGCCCAGCTGGAGGCCACGGATGCTGCGAAGACCGCCGTGGAGCAGGACCGCGAGAGCACCAAGGCCACATTGGAGAAGCGGCTCCAGGAATCCGAGGCACGCGCCGCGAAGCTGACTGCCCAGCTGGAGGCCACGGATGCTGCGAAGGCGGCTGTGGAGCAGGACCGCGAGAGCACCAAGGCCGCATTGGAGAAGCGGCATCAGGAATCTGAGGCACGCGCCGCGAAGCTGGCTGCCCAGCTGGAGGCCACGAATGCTGCGAAGACCGCCGTGGAGCAGGACCGCGAGAGCACCAAGGCCGCATTGGAGAAGCGGCATCAGGAATCTGAGGCACGCGCCGCGAAGCTGGCTGCCCAGCTGGAGGCCACGAATGCTGCGAAGACCGCCGTGGAGCAGGACCGCGAGAGCACCAAGGCCGCATTGGAGAAGCGGCTCCAGGAATCCGAGGCACGCGCCGCAAAGCTGGCTGCCCAGCTGGAGGCCACGGATGCTGCGAAGACCGCCGTGGAGCAGGACCGCGAGAGCACCAAGGCCACATTGGAGAAGCGGCTTCAGGAATCCGAGGCACGCGCCGCAAAGCTGACTGCCCAGCTGGAGGCCACGGATGCTGCGAAGGCGGCTGTGGAGCAGGACCGCGAGAGCACCAAGGCCACATTGGAGAAGCGGCTCCAGGAATCCGAGGCACGCGCCGCGAAGCTGGCTGCCCAGCTGGAGGCCACGGATGCTGCGAAGGCGGCTGTGGAGCAGGACCGCGAGAGCACCAAGGCCGCATTGGAGAAGCGGCTCCAGGAATCCGAGGCACGCGCCGCAAAGCTGACTGCCCAGCTGGAGGCCACGGATGCTGCGAAGGCGGCTGTGGAGCAGGACCGCGAGAGCACCAAGGCCGCATTGGAGAAGCGGCTCCAGGAATCCGAGGCACGCGCCGCGAAGCTGACTGCCCAGCTGGAGGCCACGGATGCTGCGAAGGCGGCTGTGGAGCAGGACCGCGAGAGCACCAAGGCCGCATTGGAGAAGCGGCTCCAGGAATCCGAGGCACGCGCCGCAAAGCTGACTGCCCAGCTGGAGGCCACGGATGCTGCGAAGACCGCCGTGGAGCAGGACCGCGAGAGCACCAAGGCCACATTGGAGAAGCGGCTCCAGGAATCCGAGGCACGCGCTGTGAAGCTGGCTGCCCAGCTGGAGGCCACGGATGCTGCAAAGACCGCCGTGGAGCAGGACCGCGAGAGCACCAAGGCCACATTGGAGAAGCGGCTTCAGGAATCCGAGGCACGCGCCGCGAAGCTGACTGCCCAGCTGGAGGCCATGGATGCTGCGAAGGCGGCTGTGGAAAAGGAGGGGGAAAGCTCGCTGGCATGGATGGAGGAGAAGCTGCGGGGCTCTGAGGCTCGTGCTGCGGAACTGGCTGCCCGCCTAAAGGCTAGTGCTGCTGCGAAGACGTCGGTGGAGCAGGACCGCGCGAAGATGAAGGTGCTGTTCGAAGAGGAATTATGTGATGCGAAGGCGAAGTTGGCATTGGTGGAGGGATCGTTGGCGGAAACCAAGTTGGAGTTCAAAGGTCGTGTCGAGGAGCTGGAAGGGGAGTGCGAGAAGCTGAGAAATGATAAGTCGAGGTATGCGAAGATGGTCCAGTCGCTGGAGTATCAGACGCGTATTGATGAGGCGCGGCTTAAGGCGCGTCGTGATGCGGTGCATCGGAAGGAGTGAGGCAAGGATGGTGTCGCAGGGAGTTCGTTGGCGTCGGTGTGGTGGGGAGGTGTTCTGCTGTGTCGCCGGCGTTCGTGTCATGTTTTCGCGGCGCGGTTCTGCTGTTTTTTTTCTTTTTTTTCTTATTATTATATTTCGGAATATTATTCGAGATAACGTCCGCGGACTGACATCCTGCGCGCGGTCGTGACGGGAGTTGCGCATCGCGCGTGCGCGGTGTACAGTACCGCCCGAGGTTGTTGTCATGTTTTCGATTGCGAATCAATGTTGCTGGTGGGCTTTGCAGCACGTTCATCGAGATGCTTTTCTCCCCCCCTCCCAAAGGCACACACACACACACCCAAGGTGCACCCTCTTCGTCCACGTGTGTGTGATGAACGGGGGTGCTCAGCCTCCCTTCTCGGCGCTACCATTCGCACAACGTCACGCGAAGTAGGAACGTCGTTGGCTGTCCGTTGAGCGCGAGCTTTCCCCGCAAGCTCACGCGCAAGCTATTCTTGTGGCATCGAGGGGTCGCACACGTGGGGTGATCTTCGGGCGAGGTGATTGGTTCGAGCCCACGTATGGTGTTGCCAACCTGCTGTACGTTTGGTGGTGCTGGCGCTACGTTGGCGTCGAGGTTGGACATCGAGTGTCGAGTCTAGCTGCGTTGGTCTTCCCGCTCTTCCTGTTTTTTGGAAGTACATGACTGCCACTTTTAATCCGGTTCTACATTGTCTCTCTCGCTCTGGCCGTCACCACCTCCCCTCCTCTCCCCTCCCCTCCCCTCCACACACACACACACGTCGGCGTGCCTGGGCGGCACCCTTCCTGTGTCTGTGCTCGCATGTTGCTTGCGCCACGGCGGCATTGGTGCGTTGTATTTCGGTACGGCCCGGATCACTTTTCCGCTGCGCCTGACAACATGCATGCGCCGACACACGTGTGCAACTACCATCTCTGAGTCTGTCCAACCAGATCTTTGTTTGGTGGTGATGGTGATGGTGGTGGCAACACGAAGCCAAAAGAGGATTTCTCGGCACGCAACCTTGTTCAGTGCACGCGCAAAGGTCATCCTGCGGCACACACGTGCATCGAAAGACGGTGGCAGCTGCGACAGCAGTGTCGTCCCGTGACTGCTGAGAACCCAGAGAGTCCGACCTGGTCGCACCCAGATAGCCCCCTCCCCCTTTGCTTTCCTTTCTTCCCCATCACGCACACGCACACGCACACACTGAGGCAGATAGACAGCGACCCTTTCCCAGACACATCACACGCATAGATACAAGGAAACGCGCGCACACCTGCGCACCTTCACAGAATTTCACGACAACACGGAGAAAAAACAACACAGCACCACGAACCCATCGACCGTCGCGGAGCTCTATCACTATTCTGCCCGCTTCTCTACCGCATCTTCGTGCGTGCCTGCGTTTGCCTTGGCCCCGTTCGACGTCTCCACCGTTGGCACTACCTTTTTCTTCACCGCCACTCCGTCTCCTACGCGCCGTTGCAGCCTTTTTCGTGCATTCGGCTCTCGGCGTGTACAGCGTACCAGATCGGCAGCATCCCCTCCGCCGTTGCTCGCTCATTACTCAGCCGCGCTCTCTGCGGCGTTTCTCGGTGCGAGGTAACGTGTATATTACTTGTATCCCTGCGGCACTCCCACCGCTCCCGCGTATCTCCTCAGTTTCCCTCCCGGCACGTTAGCCGCTTATCACGGCGTGCTTACATGCGCCGAGGCTCCCTCCACCGGTCCTGCCCCTGTCTGGCTCGATAGTAGCGGTTTCGAGCGACGCGCTGCCTCGGCACGTTTGTGCGTGCAACAGCTTCTCCATGTCGTTTTCTCCTCAATCACCTTCGCGGCGCGCACCATCCCGCCCCAATGTACGGAGTTCTACCCTCAGCACCAGCAGCAGCACCGCTGTGTTGCCACCCGTCACCTCGTCCGACTCCATCAAGGTGTCCGTGCGCGCTCGCCCCTTCAACACAAGGGAGCGCTCCGCCGATCCCACGTCATCCCTGTGCTGCCTCCAGATGGATACCGTCGGTGGCACCGTGCGCCTCCTTTCCTCCCTCAGCACCGCCTTGTCCTCTGTCGACAGCGTCCGTGGCGGTGCCCGTTCCGGCCTGGGTAGCTCGCACATGAGCAACGGTACGGTTTTCCAGTTCGATCACGTGTTCCCGTCTCTGGAGACGCCGGACGCGTGTGGCGCGACCCCTGCGACGCAGGCAGACGTGTTCCGGACGATCGGGTACCCGCTGGTGCAGCACGCGTTCGACGGGTTCAACTCGTGCCTGTTTGCGTACGGGCAGACGGGGAGCGGGAAGACGTACACGATGATGGGTGCGGACGTGAGCGCGCTTAGCGGTGAGGGCAGCGGCGTGACGCCGCGGATCTGCCTGGAGATCTTTGCGCGGAAGGCGAGCGTGGAGGCACAGGGGCACTCGCGGTGGATTGTGGAGCTCGGGTACGTGGAGGTGTACAACGAGCGCGTGTCGGACCTGCTTGGGAAGCGGAAGAAGGGCGCGAAGGGCGGCAGCGAGGAGGTGTACGTGGACGTGCGCGAGCACCCGAGCCGCGGCGTGTTCCTGGAGGGGCAACGGCTGGTGGAGGTTGGGAGCCTGGACGATGTTGTGCGGCTGATCGAGGCCGGCAACAGCGTGCGGCACACGGCCTCGACGAAGATGAACGACCGGAGCAGCCGGAGCCACGCGATCATCATGCTGCTGCTGCGCGAGGAGCGGACGATGACGACGAAGGGCGGAGAGACGATCCGTACTGCCGGCAAGAGCAGCCGCATGAACCTTGTGGACCTTGCGGGGTCTGAGCGCGTGGCGCAGTCGCAGGTGGAGGGACAGCAGTTCAAGGAGGCGACGCACATCAACCTGTCGCTGACGACGCTCGGGCGTGTGATCGACGTGCTCGCGGACATGGCAACGAAGGGCGCGAAAGCGCAGTACAGCGTTCCGCCGTTCCGCGACTCGAAGCTGACGTTCATCCTGAAGGACTCGCTTGGCGGGAACTCGAAGACGTTCATGGTTGCGACTGTGAGCCCGAGCGCGCTGAACTACGAGGAGACGCTGAGCACGCTGCGGTACGCGTCGCGCGCGCGCGACATTGTGAACGTTGCGCAGGTGAACGAGGACCCGCGCGCGCGGCGGATCCGCGAGCTGGAGGAGCAGATGGAGGACATGCGGCAGGCGATGGCTGGCGGCGACCCCGCGTACGTGTCTGAGCTGAAGAAGAAGCTTGTGCTGCTGGAGTCGGAGGCGCAGAAGCGCGCGGCGGACCTGCAGGCGCTGGAGCGGGAGCGGGAGCACAACCAGGTGCAGGAGCGGCTGCTGCGCGCCACGGAGGCGGAGAAGAGCGAGCTGGAGTCGCGTGCGGCTGCGCTGCAGAAGGAGATGGCCGCGACGCGACGGCAGGCGGACAAGATGCAGGCGCTAAACCTGCGGCTGAAGGAGGAGCAGGCGCGCAAGGAGCGAGAGCTGCTGAAGGAGATGGCGAAGAAGGACGCCGCTGTCGCAGAGCAGCACCGACTTGTGGCTGAGAAAGAGTTGATGCTGCAACAGATGGTCAACGACCTGGACAAGGAGCGCAAGTCACACGAGTGTGTGATGGCGTCTTTGCAAGCCCATCAGGAACGCCTCATGGAGGCGCTTGAGGACAAGCAGCAGTCCGATGCACAACGGCTTGCCCTGACGGCAGAAAAACAGAAGCTGCAGGTTGAGTTGACGGAGCAGCAACAGCAGCAGTCTTCCTACATAGCGCGTCTTATCGAGCAGCTGAAGCGCACGGAATACGAATTTGTGCACAGAGAACACATCCACGCCCTCCTCACG
>NC_018318.1:459272-469272 GCF_000234665.1 Leishmania mexicana MHOM/GT/2001/U1103
GACCAAGGCGCACAGCAGCTGGAGAAGGCACATGCAAAGCTGGAGAAGTCGCACGTCACGCTGACGGAGTCGAGCGCGGCGCTGGAGCAGCAGGTGGCGGAGTGGAAGACCCGCGCCGGGAGCCTGGACGCTGAGCGCGGCGCCGTGTCGGAGCGCCTTGTGCGGCTGGAGGGCGAGCACGCGGAGCTGACCAAGGCGCACAAGCAGCTGGAGAAGGCACATGCAAAGCTGGAGAAGTCGCACGTCACGCTGACGGAGTCGAGCGCGGCGCTGGAGCAGCAGGTGGCGGAGTGGAAGACCCGCGCCGGGAGCCTGGACGCTGAGCGCGGCGCCGTGTCGGAGCGCCTTGTGCGGCTGGAGGGCGAGCACGCGGAGCTGACCAAGGCGCACAAGCAGCTGGAGGGCGGGCACGCGGAGCTGACCAAGGCACACAAGCAGCTGGAGGGCGGGCACGCGGAGCTGACCAAGGCGCACAAGCAGCTGGAGGGCGAGCACGCGGAGCTGACCAAGGCACACAAGCAGCTGGAGGGCGAGCACGCGGAGCTGACCAAGGCGCACAAGCAGCTGGAGAAGGCACATGGCAAGCTGGAGAAGTCGCACGCCACGCTGACGGAGTCGAGCGCGGCGCTGGAGCAGCAGGTGGCGGAGTGGAAGACCCGCGCCGGGAGCCTGGCCGCTGAGCGCGGCGCCGTGTCGGAGCGCCTTGTGCGGCTGGAGGGCGAGCACGCGGAGCTGACCAAGGCGCACAAGCAGCTGGAGGGCGGGCACGCGGAGCTGACCAAGGCGCACAAGCAGCTGGAGGGCGAGCACGCGGAGCTGACCAAGGCGCACAAGCAGCTGGAGGGCGAGCAGGCGGAGCTGACCAAGGCGCACAAGCAGCTGGAGGGCGAGCACGCGGAGCTGACCAAGGCACACAAGCAGCTGGAGGGCGGGCACGCGGAGCTGACCAAGGCGCACAAGCAGCTGGAGGGCGAGCACACGGAGCTGACCAAGGCGCACAAGCAGCTGGAGGGCGAGCACACGGAGCTGACCAAGGCGCACAAGCAGCTGGAAGGTGGGCACGCGGAGCTGACCAAGGCGCACAAGCAGCTGGAGGGCGAGCACGCGGAGCTGACCAAGGCACACAAGCAGCTGGAGGGCGAGCACGCGGAGCTGACCAAGGCACACAAGCAGCTGGACGGCGGGCACGCGGAGCTGACCAAGGCGCACAAGCAGCTGGAGGGCGAGCACACGGAGCTGACCAAGGCGCACAAGCAGCTGGAGGGTGGGCACGCGGAGCTGACCAAGGCGCACAAGCAGCTGGAGGGCGAGCACGCGGAGCTGACCAAGGCGCACAAGCAGCTGGAGGGCGAGCACGCGGAGCTGACCAAGGCACACAAGCAGCTGGAGGGCGGGCACGCAGAGCTGACCAAGGCGCACAAGCAGCTGGAGGGCGGACACGCGGAGCTGACCATGGCGCACAAGCAGCTGGAGGGCGAGCACACGGAGCTGACCAAGGCGCACAAGCAGCTGGAGGGCGGGCACACGGAGCTGACCAAGGCGCACAAGCAGCTGGAGGGCGAGCACGCGGAGCTGACCAAGGCACACAAGCAGCTGGAGGGCGGGCACGCGGAGCTGACCAAGGCGCACAAGCAGCTGGAGGGCGAGCAGGCGGAGCTGACCAAGGCGCACAAGCAGCTGGAGGGCAAGCACGCGGAGCTGACCAAGGCACACAAGCAGCTGGAGGGCGGGCACGCGGAGCTGACCAAGGCGCACAAGCAGCTGGAGGGCGAGCACACGGAGCTGACCAAGGCGCACAAGCAGCTGGAGGGCGAGCACGCGGAGCTGACCAAGGCACACAAGCAGCTGGACGGCGGGCACGCGGAGCTGACCAAGGCGCACAAGCAGCTGGAGGGCGAGCACACGGAGCTGACCAAGGCGCACAAGCAGCTGGAGGGCGAGCACGCGGAGCTGACCAAGGCGCACAAGCAGCTGGAGGGCGGGCACGCGGAGCTGACCAAGGCGCACAAGCAGCTGGAGGGCGAGCACGCGGAGCTGACCAAGGCGCACAAGCAGCTGGAGGGCGAGCAGGCGGAGCTGACCAAGGCGCACAAGCAGCTGGAGGGCGAGCACGCGGAGCTGACCAAGGCACACAAGC
The DNA here is from genome assembly GCF_000234665.1 of Leishmania mexicana MHOM/GT/2001/U1103. Classification (NCBI taxonomy): domain Eukaryota; phylum Euglenozoa; class Kinetoplastea; order Trypanosomatida; family Trypanosomatidae; genus Leishmania; species Leishmania mexicana. The sequence goes on from NC_018318.1 coordinate 461,410, forward strand.
AGCTGGAGGGCGGGCACGCGGAGCTGACCAAGGCGCACAAGCAGCTGGAGGGCGAGCACACGGAGCTGACCAAGGCGCACAAGCAGCTGGAGGGCGAGCACACGGAGCTGACCAAGGCGCACAAGCAGCTGGAAGGTGGGCACGCGGAGCTGACCAAGGCGCACAAGCAGCTGGAGGGCGAGCACGCGGAGCTGACCAAGGCACACAAGCAGCTGGAGGGCGAGCACGCGGAGCTGACCAAGGCACACAAGCAGCTGGACGGCGGGCACGCGGAGCTGACCAAGGCGCACAAGCAGCTGGAGGGCGAGCACGCGGAGCTGACCAAGGCACACAAGCAGCTGGAGGGCGGGCACGCGGAGCTGACCAAGGCGCACAAGCAGCTGGAGGGCGAGCACGCGGAGCTGACCAAGGCGCACAAGCAGCTGGACGGCGGGCACGCGGAGCTGACCAAGGCGCACAAGCAGCTGGAGGGCGAGCACACGGAGCTGACCAAGGCGCACAAGCAGCTGGAGGGTGGGCACGCGGAGCTGACCAAGGCGCACAAGCAGCTGGAGGGCGAGCACGCGGAGCTGACCAAGGCACACAAGCAGCTGGAGGGCGGGCACGCGGAGCTGACCAAGGCGCACAAGCAGCTGGAGGGCGAGCACACGGAGCTGACCAAGGCGCACAAGCAGCTGGAGGGCGAGCACGCGGAGCTGACCAAGGCACACAAGCAGCTGGAGGGCGGGCACGCAGAGCTGACCAAGGCGCACAAGCAGCTGGAGGGCGGACACGCGGAGCTGACCATGGCGCACAAGCAGCTGGAGGGCGAGCACACGGAGCTGACCAAGGCGCACAAGCAGCTGGAGGGCGGGCACACGGAGCTGACCAAGGCGCACAAGCAGCTGGAGGGCGAGCACGCGGAGCTGACCAAGGCACACAAGCAGCTGGAGGGCGGGCACGCGGAGCTGACCAAGGCGCACAAGCAGCTGGAGGGCGAGCACGCGGAGCTGACCAAGGCACACAAGCAGCTGGAGGGCGGGCACGCAGAGCTGACCAAGGCGCACAAGCAGCTGGAGGGCGGACACGCGGAGCTGACCATGGCGCACAAGCAGCTGGAGGGCGAGCACACGGAGCTGACCAAGGCGCACAAGCAGCTGGAGGGTGGGCAAGCGGAGCTGACCAAGGCGCACAAGCAGCTGGAGGGCGGGCACGCGGAGCTGACCAAGGCGCACAAGCAGCTGGAGGGCGGGCACGCGGAGCTGACCAAGGCGCACAAGCAGCTGGAGGGCGGGCTTGCGGAGCTGACCAAGGCGCACAAGCAGCTGGAGAAGTCGCACGCCACGCTGACAGAGTCGAGCGCGGCGCTGGAGCAGCAGGTGGTGGAGTGGAAGACCCGCGCCGGGAGCCTGGCCGCTGAGCGCGGCGCCGTGTCGGAGCGCCTTGTGCGGCTGGAGGGCGAGCACGCGGAGCTGACCAAGGCGCACAAGCAGCTGGAGGGCGAGCACGCGGAGCTGACCAAGGCGCACAAGCAGCTGGAGAAGGCACATGCAAAGCTGGAGAAGTCGCACGTCACGCTGACGGAGTCGAGCGCGGCGCTGGAGCAGCAGGTGGCGGAGTGGAAGACCCGCGCCGGGAGCCTGGACGCTGAGCGCGGCGCCGTGTCGGAGCGCCTTGTGCGGCTGGAGGGCGAGCACGCGGAGCTGACCAAGGCGCACAAGCAGCTGGAGGGCGAGCACGCGGAGCTGACCAAGGCACACAAGCAGCTGGAGAAGGCACATGCAAAGCTGGAGAAGTCGCACGTCACGCTGACGGAGTCGAGCGCGGCGCTGGAGCAGCAGGTGGCGGAGTGGAAGACCCGCGCCGGGAGCCTGGCCGCTGAGCGCGGCGCCGTGTCGGAGCGCCTTGTGCGGCTGGAGGGCGAGCACGCGGAGCTGACCAAGGCGCACAAGCAGCTGGAGGGCGAGCACACGGAGCTGACCAAGGCACACAAGCAGCTGGAGAAGGCACATGCAAAGCTGGAGAAGTCGCACGCCACGCTGACGGAGTCGAGCGCGGCGCTGGAGCAGCAGGTGGCGGAGTGGAAGACCCGCGCCGGGAGCCTGGCCGCTGAGCGCGGCGCCGTGTCGGAGCGCCTTGTGCGGCTGGAGGGCGAGCACGCGGAGCTGACCAAGGCGCACAAGCAGCTGGAGGGCGAGCACGCGGAGCTGACCAAGGCGCACAAGCAGCTGGAGGTCGAGCACGCGGAGCTGACCAAGGCGCACAAGCAGCTGGAGGGCGAGCACACGGAGCTGACCAAGGCACACAAGCAGCTGGAGAAGGCACATGCAAAGCTGGAGAAGTCGCACGCCACGCTGACGGAGTCGAGCGCGGCGCTGGAGCAGCAGGTGGCGGAGTGGAAGACCCGCGCCGGGAGCCTGGACGCTGAGCGCGGCGCCGTGTCGGAGCGCCTTGTGCGGCTGGAGGGCGAGCACGCGGAGCTGACCAAGGCGCACAAGCAGCTGGAGAAGGCACATGCAAAGCTGGAGAAGTCGCACGTCACGCTGACGGAGTCGAGCGCGGCGCTGGAGCAGCAGGTGGCGGAGTGGAAGACCCGCGCCGGGAGCCTGGACGCTGAGCGCGGCGCCGTGTCGGAGCGCCTTGTGCGGCTGGAGGGCGAGCACGCGGAGCTGACCAAGGCGCACAAGCAGCGCACATGCAAAGCTGGAGAAGTCGCACGTCACGCTGACGGAGTCGAGCGCGGCGCTGGAGCAGCAGGTGGCGGAGTGGAAGACCCGCGCCGGGAGCCTGGCCGCTGAGCGCGGCGCCGTGTCGGAGCGCCTTGTGCGGCTGGAGGGCGAGCACGCGGAGCTGACCAAGGCGCACAAGCAGCTGGAGGGCGAGCACGCGGAGCTGACCAAGGCACACAAGCAGCTGGAGAAGGCACATGCAAAGCTGGAGAAGTCGCACGTCACGCTGACGGAGTCGAGCGCGGCGCTGGAGCAGCAGGTGGCGGAGTGGAAGACCCGCGCCGGGAGCCTGGACGCTGAGCGCGGCGCCGTGTCGGAGCGCCTTGTGCGGCTGGAGGGCGAGCACGCGGAGCTGACCAAGGCGCACAAGCAGCTGGAGGGCGAGCACGCGGAGCTGACCAAGGCACACAAGCAGCTGGAGGGCGAGCACGCGGAGCTGACCAAGGCACACAAGCAGCTGGAGGGCGAGCACGCGGAGCTGACCAAGGCGCACAAGCAGCTGGAGAAGGCACATGGCAAGCTGGAGAAGTCGCACGCCACGCTGACGGAGTCGAGCGCGGCGCTGGAGCAGCAGGTGGCGGAGTGGAAGACCCGCGCCGGGAGCCTGGCCGCTGAGCGCGGCGCCGTGTCGGAGCGCCTTGTGCGGCTGGAGGGCGAGCACGCGGAGCTGACCAAGGCGCACAAGCAGCTGGAGGGCGAGCACACGGAGCTGACCAAGGCACACAAGCAGCTGGAGAAGGCACATGCAAAGCTGGAGAAGTCGCACGCCACGCTGACGGAGTCGAGCGCGGCGCTGGAGCAGCAGGTGGCGGAGTGGAAGACCCGCGCCGGGAGCCTGGCCGCTGAGCGCGGCGCCGTGTCGGAGCGCCTTGTGCGGCTGGAGGGCGAGCACGCGGAGCTGACCAAGGCGCACAAGCAGCTGGAGGGCGAGCACGCGGAGCTGACCAAGGCGCACAAGCAGCTGGAGAAGGCACATGCAAAGCTGGAGAAGTCGCACGTCACGCTGACGGAGTCGAGCGCGGCGCTGGAGCAGCAGGTGGCGGAGTGGAAGACCCGCGCCGGGAGCCTGGACGCTGAGCGCGGCGCCGTGTCGGAGCGCCTTGTGCGGCTGGAGGGCGAGCACGCGGAGCTGACCAAGGCGCACAAGCAGCTGGAGGGCGAGCACGCGGAGCTGACCAAGGCACACAAGCAGCTGGAGAAGGCACATGCAAAGCTGGAGAAGTCGCACGTCACGCTGACGGAGTCGAGCGCGGCGCTGGAGCAGCAGGTGGCGGAGTGGAAGACCCGCGCCGGGAGCCTGGACGCTGAGCGCGGCGCCGTGTCGGAGCGCCTTGTGCGGCTGGAGGGCGAGCACGCGGAGCTGACCAAGGCGCACAAGCAGCTGGAGGGCGGGCACGCGGAGCTGACCAAGGCACACAAGCAGCTGGAGGGCGGGCACACGGAGCTGACCAAGGCGCACAAGCAGCTGGAGGGCGAGCACGCGGAGCTGACCAAGGCACACAAGCAGCTGGAGGGCGAGCACGCGGAGCTGACCAAGGCGCACAAGCAGCTGGAGAAGGCACATGGCAAGCTGGAGAAGTCGCACGCCACGCTGACGGAGTCGAGCGCGGCGCTGGAGCAGCAGGTGGCGGAGTGGAAGACCCGCGCCGGGAGCCTGGCCGCTGAGCGCGGCGCCGTGTCGGAGCGCCTTGTGCGGCTGGAGGGCGAGCACGCGGAGCTGACCAAGGCGCACAAGCAGCTGGAGGGCGAGCACACGGAGCTGACCAAGGCACACAAGCAGCTGGAGGGCGAGCACGCGGAGCTGACCAAGGCACACAAGCAGCTGGAGGGCGAGCACGCGGAGCTGACCAAGGCGCACAAGCAGCTGGAGAAGGCACATGGCAAGCTGGAGAAGTCGCACGCCACGCTGACGGAGTCGAGCGCGGCGCTGGAGCAGCAGGTGGCGGAGTGGAAGACCCGCGCCGGGAGCCTGGCCGCTGAGCGCGGCGCCGTGTCGGAGCGCCTTGTGCGGCTGGAGGGCGAGCACGCGGAGCTGACCAAGGCGCACAAGCAGCTGGAGGGCGAGCACGCGGAGCTGACCAAGGCACACAAGCAGCTGGAGGGCGAGCACGCGGAGCTGACCAAGGCACACAAGCAGCTGGAGGGCGAGCACGCGGAGCTGACCAAGGCGCACAAGCAGCTGGAGAAGGCACATGGCAAGCTGGAGAAGTCGCACGCCACGCTGACGGAGTCGAGCGCGGCGCTGGAGCAGCAGGTGGCGGAGTGGAAGACCCGCGCCGGGAGCCTGGACGCTGAGCGCGGCGCCGTGTCGGAGCGCCTTGTGCGGCTGGAGGGCGAGCACGCGGAGCTGACCAAGGCGCACAAGCAGCTGGAGGGCGAGCACACGGAGCTGACCAAGGCACACAAGCAGCTGGAGAAGGCACATGCAAAGCTGGAGAAGTCGCACGCCACGCTGACGGAGTCGAGCGCGGCGCTGGAGCAGCAGGTGGCGGAGTGGAAGACCCGCGCCGGGAGCCTGGACGCTGAGCGCGGCGCCGTGTCGGAGCGCCTTGTGCGGCTGGAGGGCGAGCACGCGGAGCTGACCAAGGCGCACAAGCAGCTGGAGGGCGAGCACGCGGAGCTGACCAAGGCACACAAGCAGCTGGAGGGCGAGCACGCGGAGCTGACCAAGGCACACAAGCAGCTGGAGGGCGAGCACGCGGAGCTGACCAAGGCGCACAAGCAGCTGGAGGGCGAGCACACGGAGCTGACCAAGGCGCACAAGCAGCTGGAGAAGGCACATGGCAAGCTGGAGAAGTCGCACGCCACGCTGACGGAGTCGAGCGCGGCGCTGGAGCAGCAGGTGGCGGAGTGGAAGACCCGCGCCGGGAGCCTGGCCGCTGAGCGCGGCGCCGTGTCGGAGCGCCTTGTGCGGCTGGAGGGCGAGCACGCGGAGCTGACCAAGGCGCACAAGCAGCTGGAGGGCGAGCACGCGGAGCTGACCAAGGCACACAAGCAGCTGGAGAAGGCACATGCAAAGCTGGAGAAGTCGCACGTCACGCTGACGGAGTCGAGCGCGGCGCTGGAGCAGCAGGTGGCGGAGTGGAAGACCCGCGCCGGGAGCCTGGACGCTGAGCGCGGCGCCGTGTCGGAGCGCCTTGTGCGGCTGGAGGGCGAGCACGCGGAGCTGACCAAGGCGCACAAGCAGCTGGAGGGCGAGCACACGGAGCTGACCAAGGCACACAAGCAGCTGGAGAAGGCACATGCAAAGCTGGAGAAGTCGCACGTCACGCTGACGGAGTCGAGCGCGGCGCTGGAGCAGCAGGTGGCGGAGTGGAAGACCCGCGCCGGGAGCCTGGACGCTGAGCGCGGCGCCGTGTCGGAGCGCCTTGTGCGGCTGGAGGGCGAGCACGCGGAGCTGACCAAGGCACACAAGCAGCTGGAGAAGTCGCACGCCACGCTGACGGAGTCGAGCGCGGCGCTGGAGCAGCAGGTGGCGGAGTGGAAGACCCGCGCCGGGAGCCTGGCCGCTGAGCGCGGCGCCGTGTCGGAGCGCCTTGTGCGGCTGGAGGGCGAGCACGCGGAGCTGACCAAGGCGCACAAGCAGCTGGAGGGCGAGCACGCGGAGCTGACCAAGGCGCACAAGCAGCTGGAGAAGGCACATGGCAAGCTGGAGAAGTCGCACGCCACGCTGACGGAGTCGAGCGCGGCGCTGGAGGGGAAGCTGAATTGTTCTCTGGATGTTTGCGCGGATCTGAAGGCTGCGGTGCGTCATGAGTGTGAAAGGGTTAACGCTGCCGAGGCGGAAACGGGGCGACTGTGCAATGAGGTGTCGGTGGCGAAAGCGCGCGCGCGGGAGTGGGAGTGCCGGTGTGGCGCGCTGAGAGTGCGCTTGGACCTTTATCGGGAGGCGTGTCGGGATGGTTCGTGGACCCCGAGTGTTGGTGATGTGCTCAGGCAACGGGACCTGAATGCATCGTGGGCGTTAGAGGAGAAGGGGGCGGCGACAACGTCCACAAGGTACCCGACCACTGCAAGACTGGGCCAGCTTCTCCGGAGTGGCAACTTAAGCGTCGTGTGAGGTGCGTGCGGAGACGTGTTTTGTGTTGCGTGCTGCGCTGTCGGTGTGTTTGACGGTTGGGTGGGTTGTCTTGTGAGGGAACATCAGTGTTCGCACGGAGAGCGCAGGTGTGTGCCGGTGTCGGGTGCGTGAGGTGATGCTTCTGTTACGAAGGCCTCAACAGCTGACAGGGGGAGGGAGGGACGGAGCGGCACTCTTTATCAGAGTGTCGGCGCGGCGACTGTATCGTGCTGCTGGGCTGCTGCCCGTGGCGGTTGCCGGTGTATGCAGGGCGTTGCCTGGCCACAGATTTTTTGGGAAGTTTTGGCTGCCGGGCCGAGGGTCAGGGGGTTGGTCATCCTTGTTGTTTTCGGCCTTTTGTGATCTGTGTTTGGGGCTTAAGGTTTCGGCGTAGGCAGGGTGGGGACGAGGTTTGTGGGTGTGTGCGCCGGTGCCTTCGCCCATCCACGTCCGTATGCCTGGCTTCGTCGGTCCTCTCTTGATCGCAAGGTCAGGGCCAATGCAAGTTAATCGCCCAGCACATTCACTAGCGCGTGAAAGACCCACACATATTGCACTGCCGCAGGTGCCTAGAGGAACATAGAGTCCCATAAAGCCCGCCTGCCGTGGATAGCAGGAGTGAACGACGGCCAGCCAACGCCAGAGTGCGTGTTCTGCTCATATATATATATATAGTTATGGCGTTGCTTTTGTAGACGTGGCTTGCTTACCTCACCGCTAGGCGGGTCTGCATGCTGCCCATCGCGGAGAGAGCGCGCGAAGGCCACAACGAACGGAATAGCTGCCAGGAGCGGACCAGCGTCGAAGAGGTACACACAAGCAGACGGAAGCGAGAGAGACTCCTCAAGAGACTCGCACAGGCGCCGGTATGTAGAAGCTTGGCCAAGTTTTTTTTAAAGACTATTTCGGTGATGTGTAGGGTGGGCGGGCGGGTGGGGTGAGGCTGCTTTCTCTCCGTGAGCTGATTGGCCACTGCCCCGCGGTCGTCACCGAAGCGGCGGCACCTCTGCTGGTCGACTCTCCATCACTTGCTGTCACCAGATCCTCACGGATTCCGTTTTGAATGCATTCACGCTTTTCTTATCGACGTTCATG
>NC_018318.1:471772-475105 GCF_000234665.1 Leishmania mexicana MHOM/GT/2001/U1103
CGAAGATGAACGACCGGAGCAGCCGGAGCCACGCGATCATCATGCTGCTGCTGCGCGAGGAGCGGACGATGACGACGAAGGGCGGAGAGACGATCCGTACTGCCGGCAAGAGCAGCCGCATGAACCTTGTGGACCTTGCGGGGTCTGAGCGCGTGGCGCAGTCGCAGGTGGAGGGACAGCAGTTCAAGGAGGCGACGCACATCAACCTGTCGTTGACGACGCTCGGGCGTGTGATCGACGTGCTCGCGGACATGGCGAAGAAGGGCGCGAAAGCGCAGTACAGCGTTCCGCCGTTCCGCGACTCGAAGCTGACGTTCATCCTGAAGGACTCGCTTGGCGGGAACTCGAAGACGTTCATGGTTGCGACTGTGAGCCCGAGCGCGCTGAACTACGAGGAGACGCTGAGCACGCTGCGGTACGCGTCGCGCGCGCGCGACATTGTGAACGTTGCGCAGGTGAACGAGGACCCGCGCGCGCGGCGGATCCGCGAGCTGGAGGCGCAGATGGAGGACATGCGGCAGGCGATGGCTGGCGGCGACCCCGCGTACGTGTCTGAGTTGGAGGAGAAGCTTGCGCTGCTGGAGTCGGAGGCGCAGAAGCGCGCGGCGGACCTGCAGGCGCTGGAGCGGGAGCGGGAGAAGAATGAAATTCGCGATTTGATGCTCAAGGCGACGGAGGCGGAAAGACTTGAGCTGCTGGAAAGGGCGGATGCACTGGAGCAGGAAGTAGCTGATAGCCGCGCTCAGGCCGAACGGATGGAGCTAGAGAACAAGCGGATGCTTGCTCTGCAGCGCGAGAAGGAGTCTCTCATTCGTGCTCGCGAGGCGTCACTGGAGAAACACTGTCAAGAGATGCGTCGGCGAGAATGCTCGATGGCGCATCACAGAGAGGAGTGGCAAGTTATCATCGAGGAGGAGCGGTGGCAGCAGAAGACGGTGCTCTTGCAGCTAAGGGAGGCGGATGAGCGCAACCTCCGCATACGGAACTTTCTCGACGACTACGTGTCGGAGGTACGACGGTGTTGGTGCGCGACGTTGAACAGCGCACTTGTACAATGTCGTCAGGGAGCGGAGGTCTCCCAGGCGAGAGTGGACCGGCTGACTGCGGCATCTTGCGAGCTTCAGTCTCAGTTGACGGACCTTAAGAATGAGCTGCGAGAGGCACACAAGGCCCTTGCTGAGGCCCAGTCGAAGGCGGAGCAGCTAACCACGGACGCCACTGCAGCAGCGACGCAATACACTAATCAACTCAGCGATGCGAACAGGCAACTCGATCAGCTTCAGCGAGATTTGGCAGATGCTGCTCGAGAGAATGACACTCTTCGAACTCAGCTTGACGAGACCACAACGGATCTTGATGCCAAGCATGCTGCACTGGAAGAATCAAGGCAGAGTGCTGATGAACTGCGTCGCCAACTGGACAGCGCCGCTGCAGCCTTCGCTCAGTTGCAGGCTCAAAAGACCGCGAGCGACGCCGCGTTGAGGGCCACCACCGACGAGAATGTGAAGCTTTCCGCTTGCCTCACGCACCTGCAGGCAGAACAACAACACCTCTGCGAATCCCTCCAGAGGGAGCAAAACGCAGCGGCTGACCTCGCTCGCTTCGACGAGCGCTGGGCCTTTCCGGACCTCAAAGATGCAACTACGACCTCAACACACACAAAGGTGTTCCCCCATGCGGAGTGGAACATCGTACTGCAGAACAAACCTCGAGAGCTCGACCGAATCTTTCGCGACGAGGCCGCCCTCGCCTGCCGTGTTCGCCCGCGTCACATTACCCACCTTTGTTTCGACCTCGGAAGCCTCCGTGCCACATTCACCGTTGAACACTCCATCAACATCTCGGACAAAGACATCGAGAACCGGTTGCAGCACTATACCTTCCGTGCAATGCAGGACCTCTACGACCACCGCTACAGTCCCCCCGACGGACTCGATGCCCTCGCATTCGAGAACGCCAGGCTGCGACAAGACCGTGACAATGACCAGTGCGACATCCTCGCGGCGAACGCGGAGAGGGAGCGTCTCCAGAGCGAGCTCGAGGAGAAGGGCTCGGAGGCGGATGCTGCGAAGGAGGACATCGATGCCCTGCGCGGCCAGCTGGAGGAGGCGAACGCGGAGAGGGAGCGTCTCCAGAGCGAGCTCGAGGAGAAGGGCTCGGAGGCGGATGCCGCGAAGGAGGACAATGATGCCCTGCGCGGCCAGCTGGAGGAGGCGAACGCGGAGAGGGAGCGTCTCCAGAGCGAGCTCGAGGAGAAGGGCTCGGAGGCGGATGCCGCGAAGGAGGACAATGATGCCCTGCGCGGCCAGCTGGAGGAGGCGAACGCGGAGAGGGAGCGTCTCCAGAGCGAGCTCGAGGAGAAGGGCTCGGAGGCGGATGCCGCGAAGGAGGACAATGATGCCCTGCGCGGCCAGCTGGAGGAGGCGAACGCGGAGAGGGAGCGTCTCCAGAGCGAGCTCGAGGAGAAGGGCTCGGAGGCGGATGCTGCGAAGGAGGACAATGATGCCCTGCGCGGCCAGCTGGAGGAGGCGAACGCGGAGAGGGAGCGTCTCCAGAGCGAGCTCGAGGAGAAGGGCTCGGAGGCGGATGCCGCGAAGGAGGACAATGATGCCCTGCGCGGCCAGCTGGAGGAGGCGAACGCGGAGAGGGAGCGTCTCCAGAGCGAGCTCGAGGAGAAGGGCTCGGAGGCGGATGCTGCGAAGGAGGACAATGATGCCCTGCGCGGCCAGCTGGAGGAGGCGAACGCGGAGAGGGAGCGTCTCCAGAGCGAGCTCGAGGAGAAGGGCTCGGAGGCGGATGCCGCGAAGGAGGACAATGATGCCCTGCGCGGCCAGCTGGAGGAGGCGAACGCGGAGAGGGAGCGTCTCCAGAGCGAGCTCGAGGAGAAGGGCTCGGAGGCGGATGCTGCGAAGGAGGACAATGATGCCCTGCGCGGCCAGCTGGAGGAGGCGAACGCGGAGAGGGAGCGTCTCCAGAGCGAGCTCGAGGAGAAGGGCTCGGAGGCGGATGCTGCGAAGGAGGACAATGATGCCCTGCGCGGCCAGCTGGAGGAGGCGAACGCGGAGAGGGAGCGTCTCCAGAGCGAGCTCGAGGAGAAGGGCTCGGAGGCGGATGCTGCGAAGGAGGACAATGATGCCCTGCGCGGCCAGCTGGAGGAGGCGAACGCGGAGAGGGAGCGTCTCCAGAGCGAGCTCGAGGAGAAGGGCTCGGAGGCGGATGCCGCGAAGGAGGACAATGATGCCCTGCGCGGCCAGCTGGAGGAGGCGAACGCGGAGAGGGAGCGTCTCCAGAGCGAGCTCGAGGAGAAGGGCTCGGAGGCGGATGCCGCGGATG
>NC_018318.1:475205-477323 GCF_000234665.1 Leishmania mexicana MHOM/GT/2001/U1103
CCTCAACACACACAAAGGTGTTCCCCCATGCGGAGTGGAACATCGTACTGCAGAACAAACCTCGAGAGCTCGACCGAATCTTTCGCGACGAGGCCGCCCTCGCCTGCCGTGTTCGCCCGCGTCACATTACCCACCTTTGTTTCGACCTCGGAAGCCTCCGTGCCACATTCACCGTTGAACACTCCATCAACATCTCGGACAAAGACATCGAGAACCGGTTGCAGCACTATACCTTCCGTGCAATGCAGGACCTCTACGACCACCGCTACAGTCCCCCCGACGGACTCGATGCCCTCGCATTCGAGAACGCCAGGCTGCGACAAGACCGTGACAATGACCAGTGCGACATACTCGCGGCGAACGCGGAGAGGGAGCGTCTCCAGAGCGAGCTCGAGGAGAAGGGCTCGGAGGCGGATGCTGCGAAGGAGGACAATGATGCCCTGCGCGGCCAGCTGGAGGAGGCGAACGCGGAGAGGGAGCGTCTCCAGAGCGAGCTCGAGGAGAAGGGCTCGGAGGCGGATGCTGCGAAGGAGGACATCGATGCCCTGCGCGGCCAGCTGGAGGAGGCGAACGCGGAGAGGGAGCGTCTCCAGAGCGAGCTCGAGGAGAAGGGCTCGGAGGCGGATGCCGCGAAGGAGGACAATGATGCCCTGCGCGGCCAGCTGGAGGAGGCGAACGCGGAGAGGGAGCGTCTCCAGAGCGAGCTCGAGGAGAAGGGCTCGGAGGCGGATGCTGCGAAGGAGGACAATGATGCCCTGCGCGGCCAGCTGGAGGAGGCGAACGCGGAGAGGGAGCGTCTCCAGAGCGAGCTCGAGGAGAAGGGCTCGGAGGCGGATGCTGCGAAGGAGGACAATGATGCCCTGCGCGGCCAGCTGGAGGAGGCGAACGCGGAGAGGGAGCGTCTCCAGAGCGAGCTCGAGGAGAAGGGCTCGGAGGCGGATGCCGCGAAGGAGGACAATGATGCCCTGCGCGGCCAGCTGGAGGAGGCGAACGCGGAGAGGGAGCGTCTCCAGAGCGAGCTCGAGGAGAAGGGCTCGGAGGCGGATGCCGCGAAGGAGGACAATGATGCCCTGCGCGGCCAGCTGGAGGAGGCGAACGCGGAGAGGGAGCGTCTCCAGAGCGAGCTCGAGGAGAAGGGCTCGGAGGCGGATGCTGCGAAGGAGGACATCGATGCCCTGCGCGGCCAGCTGGAGGAGGCGAACGCGGAGAGGGAGCGTCTCCAGAGCGAGCTCGAGGAGAAGGGCTCGGAGGCGGATGCCGCGAAGGAGGACAATGATGCCCTGCGCGGCCAGCTGGAGGAGGCGAACGCGGAGAGGGAGCGTCTCCAGAGCGAGCTCGAGGAGAAGGGCTCGGAGGCGGATGCTGCGAAGGAGGACAATGATGCCCTGCGCGGCCAGCTGGAGGAGGCGAACGCGGAGAGGGAGCGTCTCCAGAGCGAGCTCGAGGAGAAGGGCTCGGAGGCGGATGCTGCGAAGGAGGACAATGATGCCCTGCGCGGCCAGCTGGAGGAGGCGAACGCGGAGAGGGAGCGTCTCCAGAGCGAGCTCGAGGAGAAGGGCTCGGAGGCGGATGCTGCGAAGGAGGACAATGATGCCCTGCGCGGCCAGCTGGAGGAGGCGAACGCGGAGAGGGAGCGTCTCCAGAGCGAGCTCGAGGAGAAGGGCTCGGAGGCGGATGCTGCGAAGGAGGACAATGATGCCCTGCGCGGCCAGCTGGAGGAGGCGAACGCGGAGAGGGAGCGTCTCCAGAGCGAGCTCGAGGAGAAGGGCTCGGAGGCGGATGCCGCGAAGGAGGACAATGATGCCCTGCGCGGCCAGCTGGAGGAGGCGAACGCGGAGAGGGAGCGTCTCCAGAGCGAGCTCGAGGAGAAGGGCTCGGAGGCGGATGCCGCGAAGGAGGACAATGATGCCCTGCGCGGCCAGCTGGAGGAGGCGAACGCGGAGAGGGAGCGTCTCCAGAGCGAGCTCGAGGAGAAGGGCTCGGAGGCGGATGCCGCGAAGGAGGACAATGATGCCCTGCGCGGCCAGCTGGAGGAGGCGAACGCGGAGAGGGAGCGTCTCCAGAGCGAGCTCGAGGAGAAGGGCTCGGAGGCGGATGCTGCGAAGGAGGACAATGATG
>NC_018318.1:477423-542641 GCF_000234665.1 Leishmania mexicana MHOM/GT/2001/U1103
AATGATGCCCTGCGCGGCCAGCTGGAGGAGGCGAACGCGGAGAGGGAGCGTCTCCAGAGCGAGCTCGAGGAGAAGGGCTCGGAGGCGGATGCTGCGAAGGAGGACATCGATGCCCTGCGCGGCCAGCTGGAGGAGGCGAACGCGGAGAGGGAGCGTCTCCAGAGCGAGCTCGAGGAGAAGGGCTCGGAGGCGGATGCTGCGAAGGAGGACATCGATGCCCTGCGCGGCCAGCTGGAGGAGGCGAACGCGGAGAGGGAGCGTCTCCAGAGCGAGCTCGAGGAGAAGGGCTCGGAGGCGGATGCCGCGAAGGAGGACAATGATGCCCTGCGCGGCCAGCTGGAGGAGGCGAACGCGGAGAGGGAGCGTCTCCAGAGCGAGCTCGAGGAGAAGGGCTCGGAGGCGGATGCTGCGAAGGAGGACAATGATGCCCTGCGCGGCCAGCTGGAGGAGGCGAACGCGGAGAGGGAGCGTCTCCAGAGCGAGCTCGAGGAGAAGGGCTCGGAGGCGGATGCTGCGAAGGAGGACAATGATGCCCTGCGCGGCCAGCTGGAGGAGGCGAACGCGGAGAGGGAGCGTCTCCAGAGCGAGCTCGAGGAGAAGGGCTCGGAGGCGGATGCCGCGAAGGAGGACAATGATGCCCTGCGCGGCCAGCTGGAGGAGGCGAACGCGGAGAGGGAGCGTCTCCAGAGCGAGCTCGAGGAGAAGGGCTCGGAGGCGGATGCCGCGAAGGAGGACAATGATGCCCTGCGCGGCCAGCTGGAGGAGGCGAACGCGGAGAGGGAGCGTCTCCAGAGCGAGCTCGAGGAGAAGGGCTCGGAGGCGGATGCTGCGAAGGAGGACAATGATGCCCTGCGCGGCCAGCTGGAGGAGGCGAACGCGGAGAGGGAGCGTCTCCAGAGCGAGCTCGAGGAGAAGGGCTCGGAGGCGGATGCTGCGAAGGAGGACAATGATGCCCTGCGCGGCCAGCTGGAGGAGGCGAACGCGGAGAGGGAGCGTCTCCAGAGCGAGCTCGAGGAGAAGGGCTCGGAGGCGGATGCTGCGAAGGAGGACAATGATGCCCTGCGCGGCCAGCTGGAGGAGGCGAACGCGGAGAGGGAGCGTCTCCAGAGCGAGCTCGAGGAGAAGGGCTCGGAGGCGGATGCCGCGAAGGAGGACAATGATGCCCTGCGCGGCCAGCTGGAGGAGGCGAGAGAGGGTTTTGAGCAGACGAATGTAGAGATGGAACGGGTGCTGAGAGCGTTGTCGAGCGAGACGGCGAATCGAATGGCTGCGGAGGAGGGTAGCCGCGCGCTCGAAAAGAAGGTGAGTTTTGTCGTGGCCGACAGGGATTCGTTGTCTCTGATTGTGGCGGAGACGGTGAAGGAAAAGTCGTTGTTAGCGAAGCGTTGTGCGGGCGCTGAGGAGAAGGCGGCCGTGCTGTCGGAGGAGATGGTGGAGATGCGTGAAAATTTGCGGGCGTGCGAGAGTTCGCTGCGCGCGGCGGAGCTCGAGCGGAGGCGGCTGTCGGAAGAATTGGTGTCTGCGGTGCAGGTGAAGCGGAAGCTGGAGAAGGACAAGGAGCGGCTGAAGGAGGGCTATGTGCAGTCGGAAAAGGAGCGGCGTAAATTGGATGCGCGGTTCGAGGCGAGGAGTAAGAATCATGGGAGCGAGCTGGCGACGGTGCCGTGTGCTGCGGCGAAGCAGCCGGTGGAGGGTTGCTTTATGGCGACACGCACGGCTCTCAAGGTATTACAGAATAATGGTGCTGAAGTGGAGGACATGGGGAGATGAGTGGGCTGGAGACGTGATACATGTAAAGCACAATCTCGCGTTGTCCAGTCTTAACATGTGCGCATGTTTGAAAGACAGGAGAGGAGGCGAAGGTGCCGAACTGGCCGCTTTTCCTTTTAAACTCTCTCTCGCTCAGGAGGCGGATTCGCATAGGACAGACCAGGTGAAGGGAGGCCAACGGCGGGGGTTGAATGTGCGGCTGAACGTGGGAGCGAAGATGCTGTGAATGTTGTTGTGTGTGCTGTGCCGAGGCACTATCTTAGCTCGGCTGAGCAGAGAAGCATAGAATATTGATTTATATATATGCTTGTTCTTCGGCTTCCGCACATCGACGGACTGCAAAGGAAAGCGCGGCAGACAGGTGGGGCTACGCCAACGTTGACACGCACCCACGCCCGTGCCTGTGCGGTTGTGTTTGGCGCACTGATAGCGTCCCGTTCCCCCTGTTGTGTGCTTTCTCGTGTGCTTTACTTTCCTTGCTTGGTCATCGCTCTCATGTTCATCCCCCCCTCCCCGCTGAGACGGCGGACCGTCGCCTGGAGCGCCATGGCCAATGTTTCGTTTGGTGACGTGTGTCGGTGCACGCTGCCCTCCTACGCATTTTCGTGTGCTCCTCTGTCTGTGCTGCACTCCTGGGCCCGTTGATCGCTTCGACATTGTGGTGCGCTTGCCCTCCCTCCCTCCCTCTTCTGACGTCGGCACTGTAGACCGCACAAGAAGACCGCAACAAGGCTTCGTTCTCAGCAGCAGTGCGACGAAGAACCCCCTTCCCCCATCACCGACCTGACTTGTCTTTGGTGGGATGGGTGGTGGGTGGGGTTGGCTTTCATGATTACTTGTGGCGTCGTCGGCGAGTGAGCGGGGGAGATCCCCTTTGCTGGTGGGCGTGCCACCCATCTTCTCCTCTGCGAGGCCGCAGTCTTCGAGGAGGACGATGCTTCGAGAGTTGAGTGCGCCCTACATTCCTCGCTCGGGCTCACACGAGCGTCATTTCCGTGTAGTAGGCATCCACGGGCAAAGCAAAGCGGGGGTGGGAGACTCGTGCGTACGTGGTGCCGGTGAATCGCTCTCCTTGTCTGTCCCTCTCTCGCCGCTCATGCCAAGGTGTCTCGTGCGTGCGCGCCACGGCCGGCTGTCTTCCATTCATGCCAGCACTCGTTCGTTCCTCTCTTCCCCCGCCTCTGTCCCTCGCCCTGCTGTCTTCCCATGCCCTCACCATTGCACGTGCGCACTGGTCCACCTCGCGCAACCCCGCTCTCCTCAACGAGAGTAAGCGTACGGCGGGCAGCTTTGCCGACCACAGCATCACCACCAGCCATCGACGCAGTCAGCGCACGTCAGCACGCCGCGGTGCATCTCTCTCTCGGAAAAAGGCCGCTTAGTATTTCGGATCGTCTCACGTGCGTAGCACGGAAAACAGGAGGAGCCGAGAGAGCCGTGCCCACGCACCCTCCTCTCCTCCTCTCTTCCACAACGACAAGGGCAGCGAGCCAACACGTCCAGGGCACCTTCGAATTGTACGCGCTCTGTGTGCAGCACCACGGCCACAACCGCTGCTTCACACGTCTAACGCACACCCACACCCACACACACGCAGACGGGACGGAAAACGCCGCTCTTCGCCTCCTCCCCCTCTCTGTCCCTGTATGTTTGGGCCGTTTCTCCTTATCCACTGTTTGTGTGCGTGTAGGCGTTCCTATCGTGGCCGCTGCGTGACGTGAGCCCCCCTTCTTTTATACACGTGCACCTTTTCGATTTGCGGGCCACAGCGAGGACAGGGTTTTGTGTGTCGTGGCGGGTGCGTGTTGCCTGCGTCCCATCGTCGCATGTATTGGGCCTCATCCTTCTCTTACCCGACTCTGTAGTGTAGCTGCTTTCACGGCCGTCTATTGGTGTGCAACCTGCCTGTGCAAGGGGGGGGGCTACGACCGTCACTGTCTTGTACTTTGATCGACCCCACTGTCACCCCCTTCCGTGGAGTGTCTTGGTGCCCTTCTACAGCCGCTTGTCCGCTATTTCTCTTGCTGTGTCGCACTGCACCGCAGGTCCGCCGCCTTCGCACCTCTCACCCCCGCGCTGGGAGCTGTTTTACGTGTCCTTTGTCCGCTGGGTGCCTGCTTTGCAGCATCGTCGCAATGGATCTGGCGGAGAAGCGGAAGCAACTGGAGGCCCTACGCGCCGCCCGGCAAGCGAAGCAGCAGTTAGTGGAGCAGTACATCTCTGGCCGCTCCTCAAACCCCAATGGTAGCCCAACGTCCTCGACGTCCTTGTCGAGGAGTGCCCTTTCTTTGGCACCTCCTGCCATTGCTGCTGCTGGCGACTCAGTGGCAGTGACAGGCACCTTGGCCTCGCCAAGGTCGGCACGACCACCGTCGCTTCGTAGCCGCAGCGGTGGGGGGCGACTGTCTGTATCGTCGACTCGCGGCCCCGCTGTCACCGCCAAAGCTGCCGCTCCTTCTGCGGCCTCATCGCCTGTCACGTCGGCTTCGCCGACTACCCCGGCTGCGCAGAGGGCGCGCCCGACAACCCCGAGTAGGCAAACCGCTCCCTCGCAGGCGCAAGCTGCCCCCGCCGACGGGGGCGTTGCACCTCGATCGATTCGCCTGGTGTCAGTCAACAAGGAGAGCACGGTGACGCACGCTGCCGTAGCCGGCTTCTCCGCCGCTTCTCCAAACGCGTGCCCTGCTGTTGGGCCGCTTCACGGATCAGCTCTGCCGCCGGTTACCTCAAGGGCCGCCGGTGCGCCTCCAACGGAGGAAGGACTGGCCGCCTATGGGGGCTGGGGCTTCCTGCGAAAGTGTATGCGTGTCCCGGCGCGGGATGCCACCGGGGCTGCGGTGACACAACCCGTCTGTATCTTCAACCCTTCTGTGCTTCTCGGTGATGTAGCCGGATCGGTCGAGAGTAGCCGCCGACGCGTCGTCTTGGACTCCACCTCGTGCCTCGTACCCTACGACGGCGCGGCTGCCGGCCAGCGACTCGGCGACGCTGCCATGATGACCTCGCCTACGGTGTGGTCGGTGTGCGTGGCAGCGGCCTACGGATCGTGCGAATCTCCCGCTGTAACGGGTGGCGGCAATGCCGGTGAGCTTTCCATGAACATGCGCTGCCATGGCAGCACCGATCCAGCAGGGCCGGAGAATCGTATGGGCGCCAGCGCGCTGGATCCGTTGCTCATGCTCAGCACCGGTGGCACCCCCGTCGGGACGTCCCAGCAGCGTGCACGTGCGGCTGCCAGGCCGGCGACCGGTGCCGCCGCCGCCGCCGCTGCGGCTGCTGCGAGGGTGCGTGCCTCCATGGATTGCGGGTATCCGTGGGGCTCCGCCTCCGCCGCACCGTCGGCTGTGCCGGGCACCACGACGGAGTCGGCCCTGAAGGTGGCGAAGGAGTCGCCGGGACTTGTGCTGGCGTGGTTCCTCGTGCCTATGCCTGCCAACACGATTCCCCGAAAGGAGGGCTCCTTTGCCGGGACTACAGCGGCTCCTGGTAGCGGGTTCGTCAGCTGCGTCAGCGGCGACATAACAGCGACGCCCGAGTACGTGGTGATTGTGCTCCCTCTCGTGTGCGACTCGGAGGTGATGACATTGCTCGCCCATCCATTGCAGCCGTCGACACTGCTCGGTGGAACCCGGTGTGGCCGGATTGTGCAGTGGTCGATTGGGCAGGCGTGGGCACAGGTTGAACCACGCCGGCTACTGGAGCGGGCGCTGGCGACGACGGGCACCACGACGACTCTGCTACTCCCGCCACAGCGACCTGCCCACTCGTCGTTTCCGTCTCCCCAGGCACACCAGGCGCCGGTGTTGCGCATGGCCGTTCACGGCGACGCCAGCTGTCACCACCTTTACTCCATCAGCCAAGAGGGCAAGGTGTGCACGTGGACAGCATCGCAGCCACTGCACCCAGCGGCGTCCTGCCTGTCGTACCTCGGCATTCGGCCAATGGGCTGTATTGGGGTGACGGCGCAGTTCGTGGAGCGGGCCGGCACAGACGCCATGACGAAGGTTTTCATTGGCACCACCTCTGGTGCTCTCCTCGTCGGCACGAACAGGGACGCAAAGTCGATCGAGCTTCAGTACTACGGGCCGCCACGCGCGCTGCCCACCTCATCGACTGTTATTAGGACACTTGATGTCACCGCCACGCCAGCCTACCCGAGCGGTGTAGCAGCAGCAGCCTCTACGACTTCGTTCCGTGACAGCGCAGGGACGGCGGCGCCGACTTGTTCGACAGCCTCGCCCAACCATCCCACCGGCGCTGAGGCTTCTGCTGCTCCTGAGCAAAGCGGTCAATACCGCCTCACCGCGACGTCCTCGCAGTCAGCAGCGACTGCCGCGGTGGCGCGCCGTGTCCAGCCTGCGGCACTGCACCCGCACCGAGGTCGCATCGTTTCGATGGCTTTGCAGACGGCGACCCACGGCCTGCGGGGTCGTGACTGTGTTGTCTCGGCGGCGACGGACGGCAGCTGCGTCGCCTGGTTTGACCGCTCTGTCATCCCTCTCGAAGGCTTCTCCTCGGCCGTAACGAGCGTCTGCTGGTCGCCGACGAAGCAAGGGGTCCTTGCCGCTGGTGACGCCAGTGGACTGGTTACCGTGTGGGCTGTGAACACGAGCATCATTACCCCTGTGGTGACCGTGTCGCTGCGTGAAGCGGGCCACCGCGCTCGCGGCAACGCGTCATCGGACGGGGTGCTGTGGGTGGTGTCAGGGGCGAGCGACGCAGGTGCTGGAGCTGGCGGCGGCACCGCCGGTGGTGGTACCTTCGGCTTTGGGAGTGACGACGATGAGGCCGACGCCGTCGACGGAGAGGAGGTGGGTGCTTCGCTGGGTGAGGCTGACGTGGTCGGCTCCGCCATCTCCTCGGTCTTCTTCTCTCGCGACGGGCAGTGGCTATTCGCGAGTACTGCGAGAGGCTACGTCCACACACTGCACTTGGGCGTGTCGCTGGCGTAGTGCTGCTGAGGTGAGGAGGGTGGCGGACGAGAGGCGAAGGGCGCACCGAGGGTGACAGACACGCCCCCCTACCCTCCTCCCTCAGGCATATGCGCGCGCCCTCTTCAGCTGATGTACAACACACAGACTACGGAGGCCAACGACGGTGTAGAGACAGAGAGAACCACTGACGCAGGTAGATGATGGCGAAGTGCGCACCACATTGGTAAAAAGCTTGTTGCAGGCAGACCGCCGACACCCCGCCAATCCGTGTCGCTCCTTTTTTGTGCTTCCGAATCTCTGCGGGGTGGTGAGGCGAGAAATCCGAGATCGCTCTCACACGCTGCTGGGATTTTAGAGGGTGGCAAGTAGAAGCCGTCGAGAACACACGTCATGCCGTCTCCTTAGGGTCCAGGGACAGGGCTGCGATGTGTGCGCTCTCATGATCCAACAACACACCCCTTCTCTTGTCTGCATGACCGCTGGCGTCTATCCTCTCCTCTGCTCGCACAGCATGGCAGCTGCAATGTCCACGCCCCTCTCGCTCCGTACAGTTTCTCCTCCCCTCTCTTTCTGCAGACGATACGGCAAGTGAACAGAGCGAGTGTTTAGGCGCATCGCTTCACCAGTCACCACCCCGACAGAGACCGCCACTGTCAAGCATGTCGGGTGCACCGAAGTCCGGCAGCAGGCGAATGCAAGCGTTGTCTTGCTCTGCGTGAGAGGTGCAGGGGCGGACTAGGCAGCAGAGGCACTGAACGGGCCGAAGAAGATCCTGGCAGCCCCTCTCCGCGCCGAGGAGCAGCACCAGCCGCACGAGCCCTCAAAGAACTCTGAAGAGAGGTCTGCCCATCGGGTGTCCCTGAGAGGGACAGGACAAGGTAATGAGATGCCCACAGGAGGTGGTAGCGTGCCACGCGGGAAGACGACACGCCACGGCGCTGCATTTTCCCCTGCTAGAGTGCGCATGCCAACGCAGCTGTGTGGCACGTGCACACGACTGGCAGTGTGTCGGCTGGGTGCATTCTCATCATGCGCATCGCATGCACATGACCAGGCCCACCAAGCGGACACACACTGCTGCAAGGAGCTCTCGGGTGTAGACGTGGAAAAAGCGGCCCTTCGTTATTGGACTCATGGGGGCTCAGCACCTTCCCACGCAGCTGTGACAGACTGCTGCTCTCGGGCTAGAGCGCGCGGAGGTGCTGGCAGCTGGGTTTGAGGCCGTGATGCCCACCGAAGAAGTGTGCCAAGCGAGAAACGGAGAGGCAGAGTGGTGTGCGAGCACGCCGGGGAGAGCGAGCCTCTAGGCGACGCAGGACTAGCGGCAGCGGGGGGGGACACATGCGTTTCTTCTCCTGTCCGACCTCTCCTGCGCGATGAGGTGAGGGGAGACACACAGCCGTGGGGAACGCATCACAGAAGTTTGAAAGTGATTCGCCCACACATGCCCACTCACACGCACACGCACACGCCGATGGTGATGATGCCTCCTACGATGTAGCCGCCTGTGGTGTGCATGCGTGCGTGCAGCGGTCTGTCGCCCCATCCGTTGTGCGCTCCTCTTTTAGCATGGTGGCGGGGGATCTCGTACGGGTCTTTTTCTTTTTTCCGAAAAATTTCCTCCGCTTCTGCTCGTTTTTTTGTGCCTCTCACTCTTGAGCTCGCTGCTCTCCGTGGCTGACTGCATGCGGCTAGCTATGCGGCGCGTCGTTGGTCACTTCCTCCCCTACGCTGACACCCCCCTCCCCCCATTCACCCCTCCAGCCATCCTCGCTGATCTTCTTTCCACGGCACATTGTGTGCGCCGGCACTCGTCAGCATGACGCACAACAAGCAAGTGAACAAGCCCACACACACTCCTCGTTCCCTTTGAGGCGGCCACTCGCTCGTGCGCACGCAGAAGAAGAACACGCTCACACCCCGAGAACGCAGCGTCACGGTTGACCAGCTGCTGAGTAGCACACCCGATTGCCCGTGCTTCGGGGTGCGTCCGTCAGCTCTCACCTCCCCCCTCTCTTCCATCTCGCACGACGCCTGGCACTCTGGAGGCCGCACCGCAACCTTCCCTTTCTGAGGCAAGGAACAGGCAGCGCAGCAGAGCAGTCCTGGACGCACTGACAGCCGTCGGCAGTACCCTTCCGTCCTCTTCTCTTCTCCTGTTCTTCCTTGTATTTTGCGGTGACGCCGAGGGACAGAGTTATTCGGATACGCGCAGGTATCCCGCACACCCACACGGCGGAGGCGCGCGCACACACACAACGTGTGCGTTGCGTTGACTTCGTTAGCGCTACATAGGCTCGCCAATCTCCTAGAATGCTGTCAAACTTCTCCTGTCGCGTGCTGCTCACGCTCCCAGCGTGGTTGCCTCCCCTGAGCTTTGCTCGTCGCAGTGATGTCGTTGCCGCCGCTGCTCTGCGCACCGGAAGCAGGATGGGTTTGAGCTGCGCGCTGACGAGCGGCATCTCGCTTTGTTGCTTCTCGAACACGCCTGCTCGACTCAGCTGTGGCGCTGGTATTCTGCATCGTTCTAAGCTGTGTCTCGGTGGTTTTGGGGAGCCTGCGCAAGGCAGGCCGCACAGTGCGAACCACGGTGCTGTGCGTCTGCACGGAACCGTAACTGCCTTCAAGCACCGCCGCGGCTACGGCTTTGTGCTGGCGGAGGGGATTGCCGCATCTGCACCCCCTCTCAAGCATAGATACGTCGCTCTCGATACTCATGCCGCGGCTGCTGGCAACGATGGCATCCAGCCGGCGCGGGAGGAGGCGTGCAACGACCTGCACAGGTCCTTTTTTTTCACTCGCAGCGCACTACTGGGCGGCTTTTACGTTACGGAGGGAGAGCGGGTTTCGTTCGCGGTAGTTCCGGTGTCCCCGAGGAGAGGAATCAATCGCCGAGTAGCGGGAGACTCGCCAAGCAGCCGTAAAGACGACGGTGACCACGCTACCTTAGCCGCCGCCGAGACGGCAGAGTTCTCGCTGGGCAGCGCAGAAGGGGAGTTGGAGGAAGACGGCAGCGCAGCCACGAGCGATACCCAATCCCAGCCGCATCGCATCGCCGTCAGCTTAAGATACTACGACCCTACAACAGGAAAGGAAACACCGATATCCCCGCTGATGCTCTACGGGAAAATTGTAGAGTGGCATGCAGCGGAGGGTGTCGGCGTGATTGCGGAGCTGGACACGCGTCGGCAGTACCACGAAGATGCACCGCGCTTTCCCTTTTCGATGGAGAGCGTGGATCTCACCTTTGGCACAGAGTTGCGTCCCGGCCGCTACGTACGCTTCTGCCTGGAGCCTGCCACTCCCGCGCAGAGTGTCGGCGGCGAAGACACCGTCCTCGCAGTGACGCCCACAAGTGGTGCGGAGGCCGCTGCCGACGTCGACGAAGGTGTGGCGCTCGTGGCGCAGCGCGTCATCATCGATTCCACGATGGAGCGTCGCAAGGGCGCCTTTGGCCGCCCGCTCGTCCTGGCCGACGCAGCGCCGGGCACCATGACGAGCGAGTCCCGGTTCTCCGGCGTGGTACGGGAGGTGAGGGTGGATCACTTCGGCTTCATCCAGGACGACCTCAGCGGCGAGTCCATCTTCTTCCACTTATCAAACGCGTCTTCGAGGGTGAGGGCGGGCGACCGGGTTACGTATCTGCTTCGCGAGGTGAATCATGGCAAGCACGCCGGCAAGAAGGCGTGCTACGACGTCCTCGTTGATCAGACGACGACGAGCCGTGCACCCGACGCAGCCAGCGATGGCGGGGCGGCTGCGGGTGGGCATCATCAGAAACACGCGGCAGAACGCCGCTCCAAGACGGCGGGCGATGCGGGTGACTTGGACTTCGAACTCCTTTAGCGTGTGACCGCGCCCACGACCACTTCGGGCTCTCCTTTACGTGTGCGTGCGGGTGCTTAAGTAAATCTGCTTCTTGTGTATGTCTGCGTGGGCGTTCACGTGCTGCTGTGTGGTCCTCGTCTGTGCGTCGTGCGTGCCTCTCCTCCCCTCTCTCCGTGCCTCTGCGTGCATGCGCGTGAGCAGGCGCTTCTCCTCCCTTTTCCACGCAGACGTAGACGCGCCTCGTGCTTGATGCGTCGGCCTTTCCTTTCTCCCGACTTGCAAGACAGCGACACAGCGGCAAGGACGCCGGCGGACATTGTGGGGGACTAATGAAGAGTAACCGTAGCAGCAGCTGACGTGGCGCCACAGGCGCAGAGGGCGAGCACCACGAAGAAAAAAATACCACACAGACTCGCACGCCCAGACAACACGACAAGGGGTTTCCTGGCGTTTCGCTTCTCCTCTCACCTCTCCCTCGCTTAAAGATAACGCAGAGAAACGGCAGTGGAGTGCGGGTATGCGCACACACATGCATCGACTGGCCACTCACTTACGGGCACGCAAGCAGAAGAAGCCGCCGGGATGGCTCATCACTTTAGTTCATTCACTGCGGACGTGGCGGCGCGTGCCGTGGTGTGGTGGCTGGTGTGTATTGCTTTCTTGTTTTGCTGTCACGCAGAGTGCGGAGACGAGAAGGATGTGATGGGGGGCCTGTGTCTACCGCGCTGTGCCGCACCCTCTCCCCACCACCCTCTCGCTGCCGGTCAACGTGACTGTCAGGGGTGGGGGGGGCTTTTCGCTCCTTTATTCTCACATTGCTTTACCCTCTTCATGTGCGCCGCCTTCCCCACTCCTCCTCTTCGCCCTCGTCCTCGTCCTTCCTCAGCCTGTGAGGGAGGTAGGGAGGGGGAGGATTGTGATGGATGGGGTCGCAACATGTCGTGTCCGTGTTGCACGCTGCTGCTTCTCCGTCATTCTTGCTGAATGACGTCTCCTCTGCTCAACGCGCTGACCCGATCTCCGCCCCCTCTCGCTCTACACACACACACTTTTGGCACTTGTGTTAGCGGTGATGTATTTCTCTCCCAACCCCCTGCGCCCCTTTTTTCGCTGCATTTCACCTCCTCCCCCTCGCTTGCCGGCCGCCTTCGTGCTTCAGTACCGCGCCCACGCACGCCCACACACCTGCAGGTGCACTCACACTCGGCGCCACGACACAGGGACGCACGCACACGAAGAGGACGAGGAGGTCGGCATTGGTCGATGGTGCCGCAGATGGACTCCGCAGCCTATCAGCCAGCCACTCCACCGAGGAGCTCGCAATCACTGCCACCGCGGCGCGGAGGTGGTGACCCCCGCTTTCAGCGCTCACATGCAGCGGACATTACCGCTACGGCTGCCTCGCCGCCGCCGCCTCTGCCGTCGTCGCAGGCCCCGCCAGAGCCGCCGCGTCGCCACCTCAACCCCTCTTCCGGGCCTGAGGGGTTGGCTGCCGCGAGCAGAACACCCGACAGGAAGCGATCGCACTGCCACCAGCAGCGGCATCAGAATGCGTCAGCGGGAGACGGCACCCTCGACGCGTCTGCCCACAGCAACAACACGAATGCCATGATCCCAGCTGGACTGACGGAGGCCGCCGTGCAGCGCGCCTTTGGCAACGGCTGTGCACTGGCATCTTCGCCATCACCGGCACTTGCCGCTAGGTCAGTCGCAGGAGGAAGCGGGCGCGCGGGTGGCATCATCATGCCGACGCGCAAGGAGGGCAGCGACTCCGCCTCCATGTACAGCATGGCGCGGTCCGTGCTGCCAATGGACCCACGTGAGCGTATCTACTACCGCCCCCGGCGCCATTTGCTGCAGTGTTACCTGGAGCGGCGCAAGCTCAAGGGCCTCGGAATCACGTCGCTGCTGCCCGGCCGCCACCAATCCTTCCAGTTTTTCCTGGGGCACGCAGACGACTTTGTACTAGCGGCCGTCCCGCGCAGCTTCAAGACACGTACAATGGTCGAGGATATGTCGAGCGGAGTTGGCGGGCAGTTCTACCCCGTCTCGCAAGGCGGTGCCAACATTGTGTTTACCATCAATCAGCAGCAGCTGGACAGTGACACGCGCAGCTTCGTCGGCAAGCTATCGCGGCGTAGAAGAGGGCTGGAGATGGTGATGTTTAGCGAGGGCAGCAAGGCTTCCCGGAAGGAGATTCTTGCGGTTTTGCTGCACAACTTGGCCGACACAGACCGGTCCTCGTTCACGGTACTGCTGCCGGCCATCGACCCGGAGTCTGGGTATATCAAGCCGCTGGAGGGCGGTGAGGTTGCATTCCTGCGCGACGGCCGCGGCAGCAGCCACACTGGGATCGATGAAGCGATGGCGAACTCCTCTGATGATGACGTCGAGGACGACGCGTCCTCGACCATGTCGAGGGTGACACCAAAGTTTGCGGCCGTGTGCGACTCTCGTGGGGCGAACGGCGCGCCCGTGCCGAGCAGCAGAGAGACAGTTGGTCGGCAGAAAAAGTGGTTCTCGCACGGGGTGCTGGCGCGGGAGTACCGGAGAAACCCAGGCAGCCCAAACATCATTGTCCTGAAGAGCAAGGAGCCTCAGTGGGATGGCGTGCTGCGCGGGTACAAGCTCGACTTCCACGGACGCTCCACGAAGGCGAGTAAGAAGAACTTTCAGCTCGTCGCCGTCTCTGATCCGGGGAAGGTGGTCATGCTCTTCGGCAAGCAGGACGACGACCGTTTTGCTCTCGACTTCCGCTACCCGCTGTGCGGTCTGCAAGCAGCCGCGATCGCCACCACGATGATGACAGCTGGAAAAGCGATCCGGTGAGTGCGCGTGCGTGCGGTGATGGGGTGGAAGGAACGACAGACAGGCGAACGAAATAGGTACTTGAAAAATCACGCCAACGTCTGGAGACTTCGATACTGATCGCTGCTCTCTCTCTCATGTGTCTCTGTAAGTGTGCGTGCTTGTGTGTGTGTGTGTGTACTCGTCCGTCTGTCAGTGAAGGTGCGTCGTCGCTGCATCTCCCCAGCGCATGCGCGAGTTGGCCGCGTGCGCTGTTACGACGCTGCAGAGGATCATCGACGGATCCGCGGTGTTCTCTCTGCGGGTGCGCGTGCAGGCGAGCGTGTGGTTTTGGGCCGTCATCTCTTTTCTTTTTATTTTTCTGTTTTCCGTTTTCAAAATTTGTTCGTCTATTGTTTCTATCGTCCAGATTCGCGTCTGCTCATGCGTTATTCGTGCGTGAATGCGTGTGTTTACCCTCCCCTCTCCACCTCCTCCTGTATATATATATATGTGTGCGTATGTGTGTGTACATGGGGCATGCATCGGTACGTGTATGCCGAAGTTATATACGTATAGATCTGTGTGTGTATATACATCTATGTGTATGTGAATATGTATGTATGTATGTGTGTATAAGCGCTCGGGCGTCTCTGTGAATGTGGTTGAGGTTTATGGCTCCGTGCCGCGTCTTTTCCCCCATCTCTTGTTGTTGTGACGCTGATCCTCTCGATTTGCACCATGCCGCTGTATGTGCGTTTGTGTATGTATGTGTGTGTGTGTGTGGTCGTTACCGTTTTTTTTTCGTGTGGCGTGGATATTTTTCTTCGTGGTGTTGCTCCTCCACCATCCTTCCTCCTCGCCCAGCCTCTTCCCTTCTCTTGGCTCACCCACCGCCGTCGCCGCTGCCCTGTGCTGTCCGCCCTCGCCGCACTCCCGCGTCGCGCTGCCCTCCGGGGATTGAGGCGTTTCCTTTCCTGATTTCTTTTCCTTCAATCTCGGCGCCCCTCCTCCATCCGTGTGTGGGTGCGGGAAGGGGTGTGCGGTCCTCTACCGTTTTTTAGTTCTGCGCTGTTTTGCCCCCCCCCCCTCCCCTCTCCCGAAAAATGGCAACATCACCCAGAGACATAGAAACGACGAATGTACCGTTGCGGAGGTCACAGTCGGCATCGTATCCACACGCACGCACAAGGAGGGGCGCAAGTGACGAGAAAACGAGCAGCGACGTTGTGGCAGCTGCTCTATGTGTTCGCCGAAATGCCGCACTAGCGCGAGCGTGGCTGTCTTGGGTGAGCGGCCTATGCTCCATTCCTCCCTGCGCACCGTGATCATCAGATTGTCTCTAGCGGCATCGCTGAGGCGACACGGGGTGTGTGGTGACGCAGTGTACGTAAATCTTCACCTCTCAGTTGCACACGTCGACGCTGCGTGCAAAGCCTTCCTCTCGGTAAGGAAGGGTAGTGTCTACCGTGATACCCAGCTGACGAGGCGATGTCTCGCTGAACCTCCTCCACCCACTCCCTCTGGCTGTTCGCACCATCGCCGCCACCTCATCACCTTGTTGCTCCGCGTGTCACGCCTGCATTGCTTGGTCTCCTCACTGCCGTTTATTCTTGCCACAACCCACCGCCATGCACATCGACCAACTTTACACGACTGTGAAGAAGACAAGTACACAGTAAGGCATCACAAGCGAACACGCACGTACACCCACACCCACACGCGTGCAGAGGTACCTCTCAAGCAAACGTGTACCGCACAGAGGTCCTCCTCCCTCGCGGTCTTTGAGTACTCGGGCGCACCGTGGGCTGTAGTGAACCGATGCGGCGGCTGAGAGGCAGTTCGCATCTGACTTGCTATTGGATCCAGAGAGCGGAACCGCGCTGTAGTGGCGCGATCTGCGGCAGCAGGAGCATAACCGGCACCGCAACCGCGTCCTCGTCGACATCAAGCGGCACAGACGCCGGTGCAGCAAGTGCGGTGCTGCTAGCTCGTGCGGCGGAGATCCGACGCAACGAGCTTCTATTTCGGTGGCTGCGCTGCCTTGTCGTGCCCGCTTTCTCCATCTACGGTCTGTTCCTTCTCCGACCAACCGAGGGTCATTTCTTGCGCTACGTTGCCGAGCGGCGGCACCTGGATGCGTCTTTCAACGCGTGGTTCCCTCCTGTCGCCGTGGGTAGCCCGACTGAGCCCGGTTCCAAGGTAGAGCCGTCTAGGAGCACACCGACGGCGACGAGCACATCCTCACCGACAGGAGGGGCAGGCACGAAAGGGGGAGCCTCATCATTGGCGCCGGGGGCCATCCCGACGGTGTTTCGAAGCGAGCGCGATCGCGAGTGGGCAGCGCAGCGTTTCAACTACAAGAGGGGTAGCGATGATGAAGAGCGTGTGGCCCGCAAGCGCCTCTTGTTCGCGCGCGACCGTGTCCACTTGTCGGACGATACCGTCATCGAGACGATCCGTAGCCCGTCAGAGCAGCTGGAAGAGCTCCGCGCGCTGCACGAGCACCCACCCATGCACCTACTCAGCGAGCAGCTCAATACCATTGCTGAGGAGAGCCATCGCTATGCCGTTTCGCTCGCTGCTGCGCAGTCGGCTGACCCCAAGGACGTAGCGTCACCAGCCTCGCTGAAGGGCGACGGGGCTGTGACGTTGTCGTTGGACGGAGTTGCGTTGCCTCCGTCGAGAGGAGCGGCCGCTGTGGTTTCTGTGCCACCCCAAGTCGAAATCCAGTTCGAGGACCGCTCTCTGTTTGCCACCGCCGTCATTGTTTTTCGCGACCGCGACAACCGCGTTGTGCGTGCGATGCGGTTTATCGGAGCGTGTGGCATGATATGGAAGGAGGTAGCGTGAGCAGGAAAGCCGAGAAATGTGCCGCGCTACTGCCGCGGAGAAGTGCGCTGCGTGCGTGTGGGTGTGTGCGTGGGAGTGTGTGTGTGTTTGTGTGCCGATTTCGTTTCTTCTTTGCTGCAGGCCGACTCACACCTCGGCACACGTGGCGGAGTATGCGGGCATGCATGTGGAGGCGCGCGCCTCTGTGGTACGGCGTTCCCCTTGCGGTGTGCGATGGCTGCCGCTTGTCGTCACGTAAATTTCGAGTTTAAACGTAAAGTGCACAAGCAGACCACCGAAGGACACTCGTGTATGGTCGGCGGAAGTGAGCGCGCACATCATGGGTCGACGGGCAGATGGCACCGGCCCCATCGCCTTGCCTTTGGCTGCAAAGGCTTCCCACGCCTGCTCTCACCGCGCGGGGGGGGGCTGAAGGGAGTGTGATGCCGAGCGCCCCAAAGGAGGAGTGGAGAGAGGTGCGCGGCGCTCGGGGTGCAGCCAATCTTCACGGCAAGGACCTTTTCCGTGCGTTGGCGCCGTACACCCCCCTCCCCACCCCTCGGCAAGCTTGTCTTGCCTATCTATATCATCGTCGTGCCCGAGAACCACGGATGGCTTTGCCACAATCCACCACTGCTATGCGAAGCGGTGGCCGCGTTTGCCGACAACCACGCGGTATCCGCGGCGATTCCTGGGACGCAGCTGCGGGCGTTCCTCTGCTCTCATCCAGACCGTGCACCCTCCTCCTATCACCATCTCTCTTCGCTTCAACGCCCTCACCTACGCTACCCGCTGCCCATGGGGTCGCTGTTTCTGTCCTTGCATCGATGCAACGCACACGCACGCACACGCGTAGTCTGCAACGCTTGAGCAACTATTCCTCTACGCTGTATCTCCGACCTCACCTGTGCATTCCTCGATTTTTCCTTTGATCACGTCATACACATCACCCCAACAGACTTTATCAACAACATCTTCCCTTCCTTCAACCGCTTTGCCCATCCGTCAGCATGCCGATCCAGAAGGTTCACGCCCGCGAGGTGCTCGACTCCCGCGGCAACCCGACCGTTGAGGTCGAGTTGATGACGGAGGCCGGCGTTTTCCGCTCCGCTGTCCCGTCTGGCGCGTCGACTGGCGTGCACGAGGCGTGCGAGCTGCGCGACGGCGAGAAGGCGCGCTACTGTGGCGCCGGCTGCATGCAGGCGGTGAAGAACGTGAACGAGATCCTTGCGCCGGCGCTTGTGGGCAAGGACGAGTCGGACCAGGCCGGCCTCGACAAGATGATGTGTGAGCTGGACGGGACAAAGAACAAGAGCAAGCTCGGCGCGAACGCGATACTGGGCTGCTCGATGGCGATCAGCAAGGCCGCTGCGGCGAAGGCTGGCGTGCCGCTGTACAGGTACATCGCGGCTCTCGCTGGGACGAAGGATATCCGCCTGCCTGTGCCGTGCTTCAACGTGATCAACGGTGGCAAGCACGCCGGCAACGTGCTGCCTTTCCAGGAGTTCATGATTGCGCCCACGAAGGCGACGTCGTTCCGCGAGGCGCTGCGCATGGGCTCGGAGGTATACCACGCGCTCAAGGTGATCATCAAGAACAAGTACGGCCAGGACGCCGTGAACGTCGGCGACGAGGGTGGCTTCGCGCCGCCGATCAAGCACATCGACGAGCCGCTGCCGATCCTGATGGAGGCAATTGAGAAGGCTGGCCACAAGAACAAGTTCGCGATCTGCATGGACTGCGCGGCAAGCGAAGCATACGACGCGGAGCGGAAGATGTACAACTTGACCTTCAAGAACCCCGAGCCGACGTACGTGTCCGCGGCGGAGCTGCAGGCGACCTACGAGCGCTGGGTCTCGGAGTACCCGTTGGTGTCCATCGAGGACCCGTTCGCGGAGGACAACTTTGACGAGTTCTCGGCCATCACGAAGGCACTCGCCGGGAGGGCTCAGATCGTCGGTGATGACCTGACGGTGACCAACGTGGAGCGTGTGAGGATGGCGATCGAGAAGTCTGCATGCAACTCGCTGCTGCTGAAGATCAACCAAATCGGCACGATCAGCGAGTCGATCGCAGCGGCGAAGCTGTGCATGGAGAACGGGTGGTCTGTGATGGTGTCGCACCGCAGCGGCGAGACGGAGGACACGTACATTGCTGACCTCTCCGTGGGCCTGGGAACCGGCCAGATCAAGACTGGCGCGCCGTGTCGCGGCGAGCGCACTGCGAAGCTGAACCAGCTGCTGCGCATCGAGGAGGAGATCGGGTCCGCGGCCGCGTACGGCTTCCCCGGCTGGGCGTAAGACGTGCTTCCCGGGCACCTACCGCCGCCGTGCGCAGCTTCTTTCCCCCTCTTCTGCCCCTCTTGACTTTCCACTTCCGCTAACGGTGCAGCTGCTGCGTCGCGGGGTGCATACACAGCACTCGTGTGGCGCTGGTCTAGCGCCTGCCATCAAAAAAAAGAAAAGAACATGGACGGTGCGGCGTCTCGGCTGCCCGGCTGGTGCGTGCTTGTGCGCTCGCGGTGGATGAAGGAGGGCGGGTCGGGGGTGCTGATGGCGAGGCGATGCGCCGTGGCGAGCTGCAACAGGCGGTCTGGTGTGTGTGTGTGTATGTGGGCACTGTTGTGCCCGCTGCGCGTGTGCGCTGGTCGAGTGCCTCGAGGGGCGCTGGGCGGCGTGCGCGGGCGTGTGCTTCCATTCTTGCCCGCGCACCCCTGCGTGCTGCGGGGCGTATGCGGTTGCCTCCTATTTTCTTTTGTTTCTTTTCTCCCAACCGCCGAGGCGGTCAGACATACTGGAAAAAAAGATTCCCTTTCCCCCACTCGCTGGCGCTGCGCACAAATGTCGGCGGTGGGCGGCGCGGTAAGCGGCGAGGGTCCCAGGCGACCGTGCCGCTCTCAGGGCCTCGCTCGGCTCCTCCTGCTCGCTGCCTTGCCGGCTCTCCCTCGTTCTCCTTCGAAGCCTGCCGGTGCCTACGCGCGCCACGGGATGCGCGGCCCTGCGCCCCTCCACCTCTCTCTCCCCTCCGCCTGCTCTCTTTCCGTGCGCGTGCGCATGTGTGTGTGTGCGAGCGGTGATGGCAACCAGATGGAGGCAAGCCGATGTACTGTAGTTGGAGAAGCAACGGGGTGTCGAGTACCGCATGCAGGACTCAGCGTGTGAGGTGGCGGAGGGAAAGGGACTCCCCAAAGCAAAACAAAATAGAAAAGGAAGGACACAACGGGGCAGACATCAAGGGGAGCGCCCTCGTGTGTGTGCGCACGTGTGTCTGTGAGTGTGTGGGCTTATCGTGGTTCTGCCGTCGACTCGGCTTCCCCCGCTTCTCTCACCTCCCGCATCCCCGTTGTACTCTTCGAACGCTGCTCCTCGCGCGTCGCGTCGCCCTGGAGCGGCTTGTCAGCTCGAGGACCACTGCGAGACAGCTGCCCTCCTTATCTCGCTCTCTATCGTGCAGGCGTGAGTGATCGCGGCTTTTTGTTCCTCGTGCTCCCCCCCACCACAAATACCAAACGTGTCTTCCGTCTCGCTCCTCGCCACACCCGTCACCCATCCACCTCCTCCTTGCCCCATTCCCTTCTGCTATTTTCTTCCCTTGCCCATCCCGCTGCTAAAAGCCCCGTCGCTTCTTCGCTGTTTGCGAGGTGGTCCCGTCTCTACACCTCCAACCCCCTCGCCACTCTCCTTCCTGTCTTCACACACACACATACCGCCACCATCACCACCACTCCTTGGTGACTCTGGGATGATTTGGGCTTGTGTGCGCGTGTGCGGCGAGTCACCGTCTTGCTTCTCGTCTGCCACCCGCACATGCGCTCACGCGCGCATCTGTGGCAGCTCTTCCTGTACGCGTCTGCAGCGCCATCACGCTTCGCGGAGAAGGACTGCGTGAAGGAAGTAACGAGAATAAAGAACGCCACCCAGCGCACGAGCGCATCCGTGACAGTGCGGTCTCTCTCTCTCGCTGTCTACTCTCGCCTCCACGCGTCCTTGCTCAACTACTCCAGTCGGACATCCCTCCATCGTCACCGCCCCCTCCCCCCTCGCTACTCCCGTCCACTCACGATACGCCCCTCTCCTCTCCTCTCCTCGTGCGCGCTGTCTTTGAGGGAGAGCGCGGTGGCAGCTCTATTACAGCCAATTCGACTCGTTGTGGCTTCATACACTAATCCCCTCCCCTTCCCCCTGCTGGGCGGACGCCACCATTGGCGCACTCTCCCTCTTGCACGCGTGTCTGCTGCTTTCGATGTGCACTCGCTTAGTGGCTCCCCTCCCCCCCACCACCCCCAAATCCGTCTCTCGCGTCTGCCCTCTTATCCCTGCGTGCATGTGCCAGCGCGTTACGCCGGCGCACGCGCTGTGACGACTTCTGTGCGTTTTTTTTAGGTGACATCACACACTGGTCACAAACCCCTTTCCCCCAAAAGGAAGCGGGCAAACAGCTGCGCTGCGAACGAAGTGAGCACATCTCACGCGTCCCTTGCTGTCCTTTGCCTGTCGCGTTCCGACGCTGGCTGGTGTCTGCGTGCGGGCGCCCACTCACGGCACACCTCACCTCGCTTCACGGCATCTGTCTTGATTCACGACGGAGACAACCAAGGTCCCGTTTCGCCTTGGTGCCACGATGGATGAACGCCCGCGCGTAGTGTACAGCGGCATCGCTGAGAGGGAAATGCCGTCGCCATGCTCGAGCCACGTACACGAACGACGGGCCTGCGGGCCTCCTGTGTTGCATGTGAACGTGCTTTACGGGCTGCCGAACGAGGAACCCGCCTCAAATTCGTTTTCGGCCACCTTAGGTCGGACAACATCAAGTGGGGTCGGCGTCCTCAGCCGCGCCGGTCCTGTGAGCAGCCTTCCGGCGTCTGTGGCTGCGTCCGCGTCTCGGCGGGCACCAGATAGCTTTCTATCGCCGATGTACTCGGCCCTCAACTTGAGCGCGATGAGCGGCACCGGTGTGGTGCAATCCTCCACCTTGGCGAAGCCCGTCCTGGAGTTGTCGCAGGTACGCTGCATCCCCCTCGACCAGTGGGTGCCGGATGCACACGTGGTGAACTGCATGGCACCGGACTGCAGCAACAGCTTCTCTCTCTTTAACCGCAAGCATCATTGCCGTATGTGCGGACGCGTCTTCTGCTCCTCGTGCTGCAACAACCTTGTGTACATACCGGCCGCCGTTGTGAACAGGGCGAATAGCTCGACCGAGGGGCCGGCGGCGGTCAGCTATGTGGCAACGGCCAACACGTCCATGAGCTCCGCTGCTACTCCCGAGCCGCAGCAGTTTAACCGCGCGTGTGCGAGCGATGGCAGTGCATCGTCAAACGGGATGCGGCGAGGATCACAGGCCCACGCGGCACAGGGGGCCGATGTGTCCTCTGCGTCCAGCACTACACTGTTCCCCGGCCCGCTGCACGTCTGCAACGATGGAAACGGCCACCTAACGTCTAACGCGCTAACCTCCCCGTCGACGGTGACGGCGGTGACGACGCTGCCGTCATCTCTGTCTCCATCCACGCAAGCCGCGGTGCCATGCCGTGTGTGTGCTAGCTGCTCCTACGAGGTCCAGCTGGTGGTGTCTACTCGGCAGGAAAACGGGGAGCCGCGCCGCCGCAGCCGCGGTGAGCTCAAGATGATCCAGCGCGTCCTCCTCGTCAACGTCATGAGCTTCTTGACGCTGCGCGACTTGGTGAATGTGTCGCTTGTCTCGGCGGACTTCTACTTCATGTCCCGTGACAACATCATCTGGTACCAGTACAACATGACGCGGTGGGTTCAGGAGGCCGAGCTACCGCGACTGTCCTCGCTCAACTCGCGTGCTGCGGCGTCTCGAATGCAGCAGCAGCGAGGACCCAGCTGGTACACCTATTCCTCGGGCAATGTGGCCCGCAGCTCCTTGATAGATGACATGTTCCCGAGTGCGCCGGTGATTCACGATGCCACGGCGCTCTCGGAGAGCGAGGCGGCGAAGCGCGTCATCTCGTTGCATGCGCGGTACAACTACACCCAGTTCCTTGACTTTGCGCGACGGCAGGAGATGGCACGGTGTGAAGGGCTTTCGTCCTTTTCACTCGCTGCGCGCATCTTGCTGTCGAGCCCTATCCGCGTGGCGCTTGTGGGTCCGTGTGGTATCGGCAAGTCAGCCTGCGCTCACGCCTTCCTTGGCGAGAAGCCTTCCCAGATGGTGGTGCGCCCGACCATTGGGTTTGAGCGGCGTGCCGTGACAGTGCGGCTGGCCCGCGGCCTCTCAGCGGAGGCCGTGCTGCACATCTACGACCTCAGCGGCGCCGACCGCTACGGGGAGCTGCGCCGCTTCGTGTGTCGGCACTGCCATGCCATTGGTCTCTGCTATGACCCATCCCGAAAAGTGACGCTGGTGCAGGCGGCAGATATTATGATGGGGCTCGAGAGCGCTCTAGGCCCGCAGTCAGTAGTGGTCTGCGGACTGATGCGACAGCCTCATCATACCTCGAGCTCGGGCAGCGTACCCCTTAACCGCCCCAGGGTCGTCCCCGCTCGCCTTCCCGCTGTGGTGTCTGCCGTCACTGCGTTGAGCCTCTCAGCGTCCCCGAAGAGGGAGGCCCAACGCTCTCACTCGGTGCTTGTCGGCTCTGTTGAGTCTGAGGCTGGGGCTGCGGGTGGCGTTGCAGACGAGTCGATGCTCGCCGCGACAATGTGCGGCGTTGCCAACGGTTGTAACACGTCACTTCAAGCCAGCAGCTGCCCCGCAAGCGCCGCGGTCGCGTTGCACGGCGTTGTTGCAGAGAATTGTGATCATGAGAGCTGTGACCGACTGCAGGCTGATGCTGCGGTATCGCCGGTGCCATCACCTGCGCCGCCGCCGTTCACCATCGCCTCTCCGCACAGTAGCGCGCTCGAGGTGTCGGTCAACGATGCGGTGGGCATCACCGTTCGAGGCCACTCATCCATCCATTGTCCGCTGCTGCACCCCACCCCGCTGTTCGAGGCTCTCGTGCAGTCTGTGCTGGACCTTTTGGTGGAGGCGACGGTGGCCAGCACGAGCACCATATCCGACATCAGCGCGGAGCTCACGATGCATGGCAGCGCCAGCGGCGCACAAAGCTTTCCGACGTCTTGTCCGAGCTCTCTGAGCGCTGGCAGTTCACCGGCGAGTGCGATGCGAGTCGCTTCTACACGCCGCCGCCCGAAAGCATCGCGGGCAATTATGGAGGACCTGCTAAACCTGACGATGCAGCCCTGTGCACTGGACATCTTGCTGGATCGAAAGTAGACGGGTGCCACGGAGAGTACAGCCGCAGACACGCGTACTGCACTGTTTCTCGTGCGCTTGCCGTTGGGTGCTGCAGGGGTGAAGATTGCGCTCCCCCACCAGAGCGTGTTGCGCGTTACGCCCAGAAGCAGGGCACTGGTCTATCGAGGCTTGTGTGGTGATGCGGTGCTCCCGCTCACGCCTGCGCTCACCTCGCTACTCTTTTCCTCCTTTTGCTCTCTGCGTCGGATGTTGCGTGTGGGTCTGTGTGCCCGTACGTCGGCCCTTTTCCCTCCGCCTTTTCTGATGTGGTGCAACTTGGCGGTGATGGAGCGCTACGCTGCCGTCTCTCTTCTCTTGCCGTGCTCGTCTCTCGGCGCCTTGGTGTTCGCTTGGGCTCCTGCTGCTGCTGCTGCTCCCTGCCCTGTGCGCGCTCACGCCTCTCACATGCTCGGATGTGGTTATGGGCTTCGCGGTTCCTGCTCAAGCACCGAAGCGCTGCCGTAGCGTTTCCTGCCCCCTGCATCTTTCCGTCAGATCCAAACACACCGTTACCGCAAACGTGCGCACCGACGTGCCGCTATTAGCGGGGAGTGCTGCCCGCACTCGCGAAACGCGGAAGCACACGGCACTATGCGGGGTGCTAGTGAAGGACTCGGCCACCCTTACCTGCAGCATGACTTGTGCACATGAAAAGCGCCACGCTACCCGCTCATGGCGTGTGTCTGTGTGGGGCAAGACGGACGCGCATCGCCTCAGTTCCTCCTGCGCCCTCACTCTGTGTGCACCGCCAGCCTTGCCTGCCTGCCGCCATGTCCAAGAATGCCCTCGCCTTTTGCTATGTGTTCTGCGCCACGCTGCCCCCCTGCCCTCTCTTTTCCTCCTCGCCTTTGCGTGCACAGTGTGTCGGTTCACCGACTTGTTCGCGTCACCCTGCTCACGTGCGCTGCCTTTCCTCCCCCTCCCCTCCTCTCCTCCCTCTTGGTGCCTGCCCGTCAACCTCGCACATACCACAGCCGAGGTCACAGCTGATCGCGATTACGCAGAACGTCCCATCCGTCGTGTACCGGGCAGCGAGGCCTGCCTTTAAACTGGGAGGGGGTGGTGACGTCTGACGCGACGTGCCTCCTTCGCCCACCTTTCGTTCAACAGTTGCTTGCCGCGGCTCTCTGTCGGTTGGTCTGATCACCCGAAAAGAAGCCGGACAGGGGAGGGCCGATAACGTCTGTGTAAGAGTGCTGCCATAGACCCCTCCCCCCCGCCCCGCCCCGCCCTCTTGCTCTCTGTGGATACCAAGTCCCCTTCAACTCACGCACACCCACCCACCCACCCAGAGAGCGCCCAGTCGAGGCGCGGCGGATCTGGGCGGCGGATTGCTTCCCCCCTACACAGTGTTGTTCTCTCCCTTCTTTTTGTTCCCGCCTCTCTGTGTCACGGATGGCGTCGGCCACCGCGACGGACAAGGACTTCTTGGCCAAGAAGATCGTCTCGGCTGATGGGCCGAAGGGTGGGGAGGTGGTGCACGACGTGTCCCTCAGCGAATGGTGCATCACCCGCATTGAGCCGGAGGAGGAGTCCAACCGGCGACGGTCGGTGCTAGAGCGCATCGTCAACGTGGTGCGAGTATGGATTCGCCACACAATGATCACGGAGTTCCGCATGCCAGAGGCGGCGGCGGCGCAAGTCGAGGGCCGCATCTTTGCCACTGGCTCCTACCGATACAACGTGCACACCTCTGGCAGCGATATTGATATGGTGCTGATTGCCCCCAGTCGCATCACCCGCGAGCACTTTTTCAACACGCTGGCGCCACGGCTGAAGGGCGAGCCGTGGGTGACAGAGCTGCACTGCATTCGTGAGTCTCGCGTGCCGATCATAGCGATGGTGTGCGACGGCATCGACATTGATCTCTCGTTTGGGTCGATCCGGCAGGATCGCGTACCGGAGGTAATCACGGATGACCTGCTGCAGGGTCTCGACGAACAGTCCGTGCTGAGCTGTAACGCCGTGCGAGTGGCACACAACATCATGGATCTCGTGCCGAACAAGGCCGTCTTCCGCCAAACCTTGCGCTTCGTGAAGGCGTGGGGCAAGGCAAGGTCCATCTACAGCAACACCTTCGGCTTCCCGTCCGGCATTGGCTGGGCCATCCTCACGGCCTTTGTGTGCCAGTGCTATCCGAACCAGAACGCCGCCGGTATGATCACGCGCTTCTTCCGCACATACCACACGTGGTTTAAGCCGAACCCGCACGAGACCGGCACCGAGAACCGCGCCATCTACCTCACCGAGTCCATGCGGGCCCGCACCCACCTCGGCCGCGGCTGGGACCCGCGGGAGTCCAAGTCGGATGCGATGGCACTCTTCCCGGTGCTGACGCCGGCGGTGCCATATGGCAATACCTGCTACAATGTTACTCTCACCAACCTGCGCCAGCTCTGCGACGAGTTCCAGCGCGGCCACGATCTGCTTAGCAAGGACCTCGGCATGAGCGCGGCGGAGGCGAAGGCGAAGTTCGGCCCGTTCGGAGTTTGGTCGCGTGTGTTGGAGCCTGCCCCGTTCTTTGGCAAGTTCCAGCACTACCTGCAGATCAAGGTCTCATGCAGCGATGCGGAGCACTACCAGGCCTACGCTGACGGCGTGGAGTCGCGCATACGTATCCTCTGGGCCGGCAACGCCTCATCACGCGGACACACGCTGGAGGACTACCGCCAGCTTCGTCTGCACCTGAACCCGCACCGGTTCGAGGACCCCGAGGAAGTGCACCTGCGGACGCGACTGACAAGCAAAGCCACTGGCGCGGCGAGCCACACTCGCAGCAGCGTCGGCTCTCGCAACTCTGGCCAGGTTGGCGACGGCGGCAGCTCTCTCCCTGGTAGCCTCAACGTGAAGGATAGCAGCGCCTCCTCAGGTCCGACGTGGTTCACGGCGAACTACTTCATTGGCATGACTGTCGACACGAAGGTGTCCTCGGCCAAGATCGACCTCGCGCCCGCCATCCGCACCTTCCACACGGTCGTTCGCGAGCTTCGCCAGTACCGCGAGGGCGTCACGAGGCTGCCAGTGATAACGGTTGTGGACATGGCGCGCATCCCGACCTTCGTCAAGGAAGCAGCGGGGTACGTGGAGGAGACGGCGGCGGCGCAGGAGGAGTGGAGCTCCAGCGAGGCGGAAGAGGCGCACAACAACAGCAACACGACCGCGTCTGCACACGCGGCAAAACCCGACGGCACATCGACGGCGCCGACGACAACGTCGAAGCCGAGCACGGCGGCGGGCGGCTCCACCAGCACGACAGCGAGTGCGGCTGACGGTTCGGCGAGCGAGACGAGTCGCGGCCTTCACGATGGCGGTGCAGGTAACGGCGCAGCGTCGAGTATCGACAGCCACGCGCGTAAGCGCACACGAGATCAGTACGGCACCGATGGCCCTGCTACTGTGGCAGCCAAGGCAGAGACCTTAACGACAGCTGTCGGCAGCGGCAGCGGTGCGGCTGGCAGTGCGCAGGCGGAGGAAGACGCCGACGACATCGAGCAGGCGCTTGGCCTAGACTTTTAAGTGGACGCAGCGCCGATGAAGCAGTGCGTATAAACAGGCAAAAAAATGGTGCTGTGATGGTGTGTGCGTGTGTGGCTGATGCGGTGCCAGAGGCTCTGGCGCATGTTCTGGGCGCACGTAGTAAGGACGACAAGCTGTCGACGATGTGCCAATTCAACGGACTGCTGTGAAGGAACAAAGGAGTGACTTGATGCACGGCCGAGCGTGCTGCCCCGAGGGGGGAGGGGGGCACAGCGACGGAGAGCTAGGCGAGGGCTCTCACAAAGGCAACAAGACTCGAACGACTTCGTCATGCCTCTCTGTGCGGCCAGTCGCATCGCCGCTGCTTCGGCGACCATGGTGGACGCATACGTCCCCACTTCTCCTTTGCCGCATCACCCCCTGCACGCGCGCGCACACATTCATGCACTTCCTACGAGTTTGTCACCCACTTCCGTTGTACCGCGGTTGTACGTGTGCACGGGGTGTGTCACTACGCGTGCATGTGATTGGCAGCACTGCGTGCCTCTTTTTCTGCACATGTGCGTCAACGCACCTCTCTATCTTCACCTTCATTCCATCCCCCGACCCCCGCTGTCGTTGACCGTCTCCGACGCTTCGTGCACACACACACACGCCACTCACGCTCCCTCTTCTTCGTCTACTGCACGTACCGGCGTTACGGAAGAAGCTGGCCAATATCGAGGGCCCGGTGACACGTTGCACTCCCCACCACCCATACTTCGCCAGTCTGCAGTCGCTCTCTCTATACACGGAGTCGCGCATGGCAGTGCGGACAGGCATACCTGGTATACACCGTCATGCATGTGTAGTGCGCTTCGCTCAGCAGCGCCTATTTTCGAACGCACGCGCGCCTTCCCCCCTTTGTATATCGGGTTGCAGCGATGCTGAGTCGACTTTCTGAGCGTTGTACCGTCGTCACCGGGCTTGAGCAGGTGCTGCGCCGTTATGTGTGGAGCGCGGCATGGCTGCGCGATGCCGAGCCGGCGGCAGCCGCCAGTCAGAGCATCGATCTCAGTTGCCTGATGGAGCGCGCGGGCCGCGCGGCGTACGACGTCTTTGCTAACCTTTACACCTCACAGCGACACTGGCTGATCCTGGTGGGCCCAGGCAACAACGGAGGTGACGGCTACGTCATCGCGCGACACGCCCGAGAGGCTGGGAAGATGGTGACGGTGTTGTGCATGCCTCACAGCAAGCCGTTTCCGACGGAGGCGGCAAATGCTCAGCATGCGTGGCAGGCGGTCGGCGGCACCGAGACTACGATGAACCCCGGCGCACCGTTGCAGCTACCCGCCGACGTCGACCTTATCGTGGACGGCTTGCTGGGCACCGGCATCTGTGGTCCCCCTCGAGAGCAGTACGAGCATGTCATCCGGCATATCAACGGTCTCCCGGTGCCGCGGGTGGCTATCGACATCCCATCCGGTCTCAACGCCGAAACTGGGGAGGCTGCCGGCGCGTGCGTGAGGGCGGATCACACTGCCACCTTCATTTGCCTGAAGCCTGGGCTGCTCACAGGGCAGGCAAAGGACTATGTCGGGCAGCTGCACTACCGCAGCCTCGGCTTGGAGGATTGGATGGCGGCGCCGGAGCGGATGAGAGCGGCCTTGTGCCGCCGCGTGGCGCTGGACGACGTCTACGAGTACTTCGGCGTTCGGCGGTCGGCGTTGGCACACAAGGGCAGTTGTGGCAAGGTCATCCTTGTCGGCGGAGACCACGGCTTTGGGGGTGCCACTCTCATGTCGGCCGAGGCCTGCGTGACGGTCGGAGCCGGGCTCACCCGCGTGCTGACTCGCCCTGAGTACGTAGCACCGTTGTTGACGCGCTGCCCAGAGGCAATGGTGACAGCCGTGGAGACGGACACGGGCGGGCAGCTGGAGCAGCAGATGCTTGAGGCGTTCGGGTGGGCCTCTACGCTGGCGGTCGGGCCTGGACTTGGCACTGGTGCGTATGGACAGGCGGCCTTGACCGCTGCTCTGCGACACGCTGAAGTGCATCAGGACAAGACACTGGTGCTGGATGCGGATGCGCTGAACCTTCTCGCAGGCCGCCTTCATGGCAAGGAAGGTGCTGCTGCTGCTGCCGGCGCCGGTAAACACCTGCCGATGCTTCCGAACAGCATAATCACGCCGCACCCCGGTGAGGCGGCCCGTCTGTTGGCCTGCCGCGTCGCAGATGTGGAGAAGGACCGCCTCGCCGCGGCTCGCCGCCTTGCCGCCATTTTGGGTGGGACTTGTCTCCTCAAGGGCCCTGGCACGATTGTGCACTGCCACGACAGCGCGAAGACGGCAATCGTGGATGCCGGAAACGCCGGCATGGCAAGCGGTGGCATGGGTGATGTGCTGACTGGGCTGCTGGCAGGTCTTGCCGCGCAACGAATGCACAACACCTTCGACACGACTTGTGCAGGGGCTCTCGTGCACGGGGTCGCTGCAGATATCGTGGCCGCCGAGAAGGGGCGTGGCACACGCGGTATCCGAGCGACTGAGCTCATTCATCGCGTACCCTTCATCGTCAACGCCTCTGGGCCATCTCCTGCTACCCGGCAGTGACCAAGTGGACAGTGAGGTTCACGCGCGAGACACAAGGTGACGAAACATGCGTGGGTGGATGCTGGGTACGTGTGTGTGTGGGTGGGTGGGAGGGGGGAGGGGGCCATTGCAGGCAGCTTTTCGAGGCGGCGGCCGCCTCCTCGTAGATGACTATTGGGCTTCGCTGAGCAAGCTCATGACTGTCGCTCTCTATGCAACCTCCCTCACTCACTCTCCCCTCCGCTGCCGTGCAGCCGAGCTCATCACGGCGCTCTATCCCGATTTGCTTCTTGATGTCTTTCCTGCGGTGTGCTCGAGCGGGTAGCCGCTCCGGCCAGGGTGGATCCGTTGCACAGTGCTGGGCGCGTGCATGCGTCCCACCACACCCGCATATGCTTTGAAAAGACTTCTTCTACGCCGGCAGGTATGCATGTATATATGTACGTGCATGTGGACGAGCGTGTGCGCGTGCGTGCCTCCTTTTCCCTTACGGGTGGCTGGTGAGGGCTACGAACAGCTTCGTCGCAGCGGGCTTGGCGGGGAACCACGAGAGTCTTCAGCGCGTTCACGGCCGCTGCGCCATTCCGCAGATGTACGCAGCCCTCCCCCCTTCCCTCCATCACGCACTCGCACGTTTCGACGTCTTTTCGCTCTGCTGACGCTACACGGTTGGCGCCTCCCACGTCACATCCCCATCTTCTCCTTTTCCACCTACACTCACATATAGCGCATCACACAGGACTGCCATTGGCGCACAAGCATGCATCGGGGTCAGGATGACCGAGTGGCGGACCCCGAAGACCAGCCTGCGGCGGGCAGGGGGGAGGGCGGTCCGGATGGTGCCACACCCCCGTCGTCGTCGGAGAAACGCGGTGCCGGCGGTGACGGGAGTACTAACACGTGCAAGAAGGACCCCACGCTTTGCCTTTCCCCGCTGACCATTCAGTTGACGGATCACCCGCTTGAGTCTGTGTCGTCGACGCATCGGACGGACCGTCTGCTCAAGCCAGCCAGCCCGTGGGCGCGCGAGCTCGACTTTAGCGACCGCGCCTACACCCCCCATACTGTCTTCATACTAGTCAGCATTCTCATGTCCATCTTGCTCATGTTGCGCTACTACTATTACCCCAACATGGGGGTGGCGGCGAAGGTGAAGGTTGGCCTCTCCGCTGCCGCCTTTGTTTTCATTGGCTTTGGTGCGGTACACCTTCCGGACTCCCTAATGGTACGCCCCCACCCGGCTGTGTGGCGCGCCGTCCTGGCGCTTGGGGTTCTCTATCTGGTGTTCCTCACCTTTATGATATTTCAGGACCTGGAGACGGTGCGGAGGATAATGGGCTACTACGATGCTTCCCTGTGGAATAAACTGCCAGAGCACACCTACGCGCAAGACTGCCGCATGAGCACCGAGG
The DNA here is from genome assembly GCF_000234665.1 of Leishmania mexicana MHOM/GT/2001/U1103. Taxonomy (NCBI): domain Eukaryota; phylum Euglenozoa; class Kinetoplastea; order Trypanosomatida; family Trypanosomatidae; genus Leishmania; species Leishmania mexicana. Next base: position 508,303 of record NC_018318.1, read on the forward strand.
AGGACCCCTGGTTCTTTGTCCACACCTCCTTCGACGTCTTCATCCTCGCCCACTCGCTCGGCTACGTCATCAAGATGCTCATACTGCGGGACTGGCGCATGGTGACGGCCGTGTCGCTCGGCTTCGAGGTTGTGGAGGTGACGTTTCAGCACGTGCTGCCGAACTTCAGCGAGTGCTGGTGGGATCACATCGTACTCGATGTGGTGATCTGCAACGCGGGCGGGATGCTGGTAGGGATGTGGCTGCTGCGGCAGCTGAACGCGAAGCAGTACAGGTGGATCGCTCTCAAGGAGATCCCAACCGCGAAGGGAAAGGCGAAGCGGCTCCTTGGGCAGCTGGGGCCGCGCAGCTTCGAGCGCTACAACTGGAACATCTTCCAGAGCCCGACCCGCTTCTCCCAGGTCACCGTCATCCTCCTGCTGATGCTGCTGCAGGAACTGAACTGCTTCACGATGAAGGCAATCCTGCATATGGCGCCAACGCATCACATCGTGACGTGTCGACTGGCCCTGTGGGCGCTGCTCGCCACCTCGTGCCTGCGAGAGCTGTACGAGTACATGACAAACCCGCGCATCAAGCGCATCGGCACAACGGCGTGGGTGGCGATACTCGGCATGGGCATGGAGACCATATGGATCACGAAGATGGCCATCGAGGGACAATACTTCCAAGACGCAGTCATGCCTACCCACATCGCGGTACCTTGGATGGTCGCCATCGCCGCGTTTGGGATTTGGCTGGTCTTGTACTTTGGTGTCTTGTCACTGGAGCAGCGCAATCGCCGTCGCGGTGCGGCGTACTTACTCGTGAACCTCTTCTTCTACGCGGCTGCCGTGTGTGTGCTGGCGCTGTTCCTGATGGGTCTGCCCGATCTGCAGATTGGTCGGCAGGCGTTCGAGTCGGCGATGGCGCCGTACGAGCGGTACATCTTCCTTTGGCGCTAGCGCTGGCAAAGCGAGAGGTGGAGAGGGCGACAGGCAAACAGGAGGAAGGACGGGCAGCTCACATGCAGGTTGCGTAGTGAGCATGCGCGCGCGTGGGTGTGCATGGACCATGCAAGCTGCTTGCGTCTGCGCCATCTTCCTTCTCTCTTTTTCATATTACGCTCCCCCGTTGGAGCTGTGTTTCTTTGCTTCGACTTTGCTCCCTGATGATCCCGGGACCGTCTCGCCCTGGCATCATCAGGGCCCAGTATTCCACCCCCCCTTGCTGGGAGGCCGAGCAGCCTGCACAGCCGTCCCTCGGATTGCGGCTCACGGACTCTTGGCACCGGCAAGCAGGTCTGGGCTGGCGCGCTGCGCCAGAGACGCGTGCGGTGGTGATCACGCTTGGACCAGCGCACTACGAATCGCGTCGGCGACTCAACAAGTATATGCCTCCACCTCCTGTTGTTCTGCTTTGGCTGGGTGGCGGTGATGTGGCGTGTAGGCCTGGGCCTAGTCTGCGCCGTGTGCAGCGGTATTGCAGTGGGCCGAACGACGCCCAACGGGGCTGGTTGGGTCGGCTCCTTGACGCAGCCGTGGTGCGACCGAGCTCGGTGAGCTGTTGCTGTGTGCAGTTGTATATCCATATATAAAAATACCTATCCATGTATATGTGTGCATGCTAGCGTGTTCGTGGTAAAGTGGCTCGGTGAAAGACGGGCGTGTACTTGACTTCATGTGCTTTACTGGTTGGTCGTCACATGAGTCGCTAACGTAAGAGTGCAGACATCCCGCTGCATTGGTGTGTGTGCGTGCGTCTAAAGTGTGACGGTACGAGCGCTCGGTGCTCTGATCGTCGCTGGAAGGCGTTTGGGGATGACGCAGGTGAACATGCGGGACTCAAGCTGTCTTCTTCCTCAAGCATGACGACGTTTGCCTGTCGGCACAGATGCCATGCCGTGAGGGCAAAGCGCGTGCCGCGGACTCGTTTGCCGGAGTCCGCACCGGCGGCTCGCTGTACCATACATGTGTCACCGCTGCCCTCCACACTCCTCTTCTTTTCACTGCAGCGCTCGTTCTGCGTCGGGGCCTTTCTCTTTTTTTTTGCTGACGCGCACTTGCGTTGTCAGGACGCACTCGCACCATCGAGACACACATAACCAGCCATGCCGGCATTGAAGCCATTGCTCGTGTTCGGCCTCCGTGGCACTCTCGTGGAGCGCATCCATGTCCGCAACGTCCCAGAGGGTATGCCAGCGGCAGACTTGACTGTGGGCTTGGTGAAGGTGTGGCTGCGCCCCCACATGGTCGATGTTCTTAACGAACTACAGAAGCACTGCCGCCTCGCGATTTGGAGCTCCACCACTGCGCGCAACACACATCCGCTCGTGAATGCGGTGTTTGGGTCGAACATGACGCTGCAGGGTGCTGCAGGAGCCGCCACGGCAGCACCGTCGACGCAGGGGGCAGCCAGCGCGTCCGCTGGAGCTGCGGCCTCCGCCAGCAACGGGCGCGGTGGACGCTTTTTGCCCAAGCGGCGACCGCCTGGAGTTGATGCGGCGAATGAGGAGCGTGCGGCGGCCGCCGCCATCAACGTTTCTCAGCCGCAGCGGATTCACTTTGAGTTTGTCTGGACGCGCGAGCACACGCGCGTGGACGACTTCCGTCGCCTCAACGCGGCCGTCAGCGATGACAACCACGCCACAGTGAAGGACCTGTCTCAGGTGTTTGCGCAGTTTCCGTCTATCGCGCAGCCGCAGAATACAGTGCTCATCGACGACACCCCCAGCAAGGCGAAGATGCATGCAGACAACTACGTATGGCTCGACACGTGCAACAGCCTGCGCATTCAAGACGAAACGGGTTTGTACCGTCTGCGCGACTTTGTGATGAAGGAATTAGTGCCAGCGGAGGATGTGCGGGAGCTGCTGCCGCGCCGCATCCGGATGTGAAGTGCATACGGCTGTGCGTGTGTGCGTACGCGCAAGAGGACTGTTCATACCCTTTTTAACGAAGTTCTGGTGCTGACGATGATGGTGTTGATGCGTGTGCATGCGTACGTGCATGTTTGTGTCCGTGTGCAGAGGGTGGGTCGCTTTGTTGTCGCACTCGAGTGCGACGGCGGGATCGCTGTGACATGGCGGCAGCGAACGGGGATGAAAGTATGCAGAGAGACGCCAAGGAAGGCAATGAATTCACATGAGGAGCATGCTGTTACATGCGTGAGCGTACGAACACACGGCAAGAGCACGGAAATCGTTGAGGAAGTTGCGATATCAGAGGAGCGGGGTGTGACGTGACGAAGGGGTACAGGGCGTGTGAAGTACTCATGGTGAGCCCGTGGGCCCGTGCCTGCTTCGCTCTCAACGTGTCTCCCTCCCCATTCTCCCCTCTACACACTGTTATACCCTTTGCATCGGTGCACGCCCGTTGCGGTGGCAGATGGTGGCTACCCGGCCTTGATGGACGGTTGTCCCTCTCTCTTCCTCACTCCATCCATCCCTCCTCGCCCCACCCTCTCCGCTGCTCACTTATCTTTCGCTGCTTTGACCCCTCCCCCCCCCCACCCACTCACCCCCGCCGCTGCTTCATTGTCGCATTCTCTTGCAAGAATGACTCTACGTTTGGCCGCGAGAGAAGACTGAGCCTCGGCGCCCCTCACCCCCCTCATCCCACGCTGTTCTTCCTTGACGCTTTCCGCCTCCTGCTCGTCGTCGTGCCCGCCAAGACAGCTCCGCTCCCCTTTTCGGCTTTCTACAGGGAAGGCGAGACGCTTTTTCCCTTCGCTGCTCATACGTTGACTGTGAGCAGCCCTGCGCGGTGCAAGCTCCTGCTGCTCCCCCGCGTGCTCGCCCCGTCTTCTGCCCTCGGGTGTGCTGTGAAGGCGCGGCAGACGGACGAGAGCAGGGACAAGGCCAATGTCGGTGCAGACGCAGGATGTGGAGGTTGAGGTCGACCTGTCGAAGCTTATTGACGTCGGCCTCACCTTCCTCCCTCTGCAGCTCACTATCAAAGACATCCTTCAGCGGCTGGCGTGCCTGGAGAAGGAGAACGCCATTCAGAACGATCACATTGCTCAGCTGACGTCGAACGTGGCGGAGCTGGAGGCGGCAGCCGCCGCTCAGGCCTCCGCGACTGATCGTAACGGCAACAAGGAGAACAAGGACGCCGAGGCAGAGCACGCAGCCCTATGGGAAGAGATGTCGCGGCTCAACGAGCTACTAGGCGAGCTGCAGGAAGACGCCGAGCAGGGTCGGCACACCATCGACGAGATATACGCGGCTCGCAAGCACCAGAGCAGCGCTGCCGCGGCAATGGCCGGCGCCTCGTCCCACGCGTCGCTGAGCACGGTCGGCAAGTCAGCCGCCACTCCCCTCGCTCACTCGCCCGCTAGTGGTCCCGGCGCCTCTGGAATAGTGGCCTCTGCACACGGCGCAAGCGCCAGCAGCGCCGCCACCTCGCAGAGGCAACAGGACGCCGTGGAGACTTCGGGGTCGTCGGTGCCCGTGGGCGACATCATCCTGAGCAAGGCGCACGAGGCACTCGAGCTGGTAGTGGAGGCGCCGCATTCTGCCTTCTGTGACTCCCGCGATGCTAGCCAGCGCGTAGAGAGCGACCATGCGGCCGGCCTTGGTGGCGGTGAAACCGGCACTCAGGCCTTGCAAAGCCCGTCGCCCACGTCCGCTGGCGGCACTGCGCGTCATCGTCGTGGTGTGTCCATTGTGGACGGCCCCTACGAACCTCAGGCTCGTTCGTCTGCCTCCTTCCCACAGCTCCGGCACTCCTCTGTGTTGCAGGACGCCCCCACCGCTGCGTCACCGCCCCAGACAACGTGTGATTCGTCTGCCATGTGGCCGGCGGCGACTGGCGGCGAGGATGCCGGCGAGCACCGTGAGACGACCGCGCCTATCATGGAGCCCGTACCATCTGTCCAGCAGCAGCTACGCCGACCAAGCATGTATGCCGAGAAGCGGATGACAGCCGGTGCGGCGCGGCGCGCCTCCGCTCGCGCTGCGACTGGCGCCGGAGGCACCTCCGAAACAGGCTCGCCGGCGACACTGCCGTCTGTCTTTGACAAGCTCCGCCGCGACGGGGAGGATATCGCCTACCTGAACCGCGTCGTGGCGGAGATTTTGGGGGAGATGAAGGGACTGCACGAAGACGTTGACTTACTGCGCACTAACCGCCCGGAATCGGACGACGCGACTAGCCGGCTTCGTGGGGTAGTAGACAGCGACGGGCTCGATGGCTTGCTTCGGCGATTGGCCCGCGTTGAGGGCGACATCATGGACGCTCGTCAGCACACGCAACACCGCAGCAATCAGGTTCAGGAAGAGCTGGATGACCTGAAGAGGCAGCTGCGCGTGGCGCGCGGTCTCACGGATGACGACGTGGACGCACTGCGCAGTGCCGCCGATCTCTCAGAGCGCCTGCTCCAGCTCGAGCGGCGCGTTCGTGCGTTGGAGGGCGGCCAGGGCATGCTGCAGGAGCAGTTTGCGAACGTGCTTGCGGTAGGCGACGGCACCGGCGGCGATGGCGCCGTGGAGGTGAATGCTATTCAGTTCGCTGCCCTTCAGGGCGCCGTCAAGGGGCTGGAGAAGCAGCTTGCTGAGCTCCTCGCGGCGGAGGAGGGTCAGCGGGATTGGACGGATGACATTCGCAAGCTGAACGAGGGCTTGCGGTCGGTGGAGGCTGAGGTGGAATCCGCTCAGGACCAGCTGCACCGCCTGCAGAAGGAGGCATACCGACTGGACGAGGTGAAAGCGAACCGCACCGAGCTGCCGGACGACTCCCTTCTCGAGAAGGCACAGCACTGCAGCAGCATGGGCGCCAGCGATGGGGCGACGATGTCCGATCTGGCCTCGCGCATCTCGCGTGCCGAGGCGAATATCGAACGCATCAGCGAGAGCAAGGCTGACCGCGGCGCCCTCCACAAGCTGCGTGACGAGCTCAACGCTTTGCGGGAACTTGTGGAGCTGCTGAACGCGCAACACCGTGACCTCAACAACGCCGAGGGAGGTAGGGCGAGCGCGGCGATGGAGAACATGCTCCGCGAGCTGCAGGGTGAGCTGAGCGCTCTGAAGGAGGCGTACAATACACGCTTCGCCGGTGGCGGGCTGAGCGGCGAGGATGCCAAGGATCTGAGGGACAGTATCGAGCGACTAGACCACTGCAAAGCCGACGCCACCCTCGTGGCGAACAAGGCTGAGCGCGATTACGTGGAGAACGCGCTGGAGCGGCTGATGCGCGAGGTGGAGCAGGTGCTGAACGCAACGAATGCAGGCCTCATCGACACTCTAGAGAAGTCGCTCGGCATTCTGCGCGACATGATTGACGGCAAGGCAACAAAGCAGGATGTGGCGAACCTGCAAGGATGGATGTCGGAGGCGAACATCGGCGGAGGCGCTGGCGCGCCAGATGGACTGACTGGGTTCAAAGGCTTTCGCTGCCTTGGCTGCAACCGGCCAATGGACAACATGCGACCTCGAACGTTGCCGGCCACCATGACCCCCTTCTTGAACCGCAATCCGCAGAACCACCCGCAGGACAACGTCACTCGTACAATTCAGCAGCAGCATGCACCGCCACGGGCTGGGGGGGGCGGTGGAGGTCAGGGGACCGTCGCTGGCGTTACCACCTCCTCCATGCGCTCAGCCGGCAGTCCTGAAGGGTCGTTCCACCGTAGCACCAACAGCGAGCCGCTGCCTCCGATAGAACCCATGTAAACTAGGAACGTAAAGCACGCCCCGTAGTCTTCGAGGTCGTGGACATGTACAGTGATGCGTGTGTGTCTCGGTTAGTGCGGTAGTTCATCGCCGCCGCCGCCTCCACTTTCCCTTTCTCCGCTTCAACGATCGCTTTGCCATGTTTCACTTCAGCGTCTCTGCGGGCGCTGTGCAGTGCACTCGCGCCCTCCCGCGTGTGCTCCGCTGGCGGAGAGCGTGCGCTGTCTCTCGGTGTTCTATATATATATGTTTCGCTTAGCTTCTGCGCTTCCTTTGCTGTGGCATTCCACAGGTGATGTAACAACTTCCGTCTGCGCTCTTCGTACTCTCGCGCGGCGTGGGCGTGGGGCGGCGCTTTTCCCTGGGCGCCGCTTACCGTCTTTCTCCTTCGACCCCACCCTCCGGTCGATGGGCATCGCCAATGCGCCTCCCTCTATTTCTCGCCCCCCCCCCTGGCCATCTGATTTTGTGTAATGCAACGCGCGGGAGGTGCAGCGAGTAGAGACTTCTCGCGCTCTTGCGCTGGCTTCGATCACCCGATGACGCAGTGCGTCTGTGTGTGTGAGGGGGAGGAAGGGGCGCACGTCAGTGTGTGGCATCCAGGGTCCACTACCCACATGCTGTGTGGGGGTAGGCCAGGCAGCCCCCGCCGCCCCTTACCCCTGCCAATGCCGAGCCGCCGCTTCCGGTGGTGACGGGGTCAGGCGCCGACAGCGTAGGGTGCGGCGAGGTCCTGGATGGCGCCGCGTCGGAGCGGCCCGTCACGGTGGGCACGTCTGCGCCATCCGTGCGGCGGGCAGAGTGCCGGCGTGACTGGAAGGCATCTGACCGGGCCCCCACACGGCCCGCTGGTGGTGAGGCGCCTGGGCCACCCCGAGGAGGACGCGCCACGTGGCGGCCGGCACAATGGGGTGCGGTGGGAGTGGGGGAGCGGCTGTGAGGGGACATGCGAGGCGTGTAGTGCGTAGAGGGTGACGCAGGGACCGTGCTCAGGTGACCGAGTCGGCGCACTGCTGGAGCCTGCGCCCTTCGCTGCTTCGCACCACGCGATGGGGGGGGGAGCCTGTGACGGCGCGGGGGAGGGACGTCGAGCAGAGTTTGAGCGCGTGCTGCATGGCCGAGAATGGGCATGCTGAGCCAAACTGGTAGCTGCGACAATGGGGAGACGGGTGTGTGGTGCTGATGGCAGCAGCGATGGCGATGACGAAGGTGTGCTGCGCACAGACGCGTTTCTCCGGTATTTTGCCTCCCCTCTTTGTATGGAATACGACGACGCTCATCTCGAATAGGTTTATGCAGATGGAAAGAACGACGGCAAGTCATACATTCCTTCTTGACGACTCGCTCTTGTGTGTGTGTGTGTGGGTAATGGGGTGCACGTGAGGAGGGGCACGTTGCAGACAAGCACCGCCCTTTCTCCCCACCGTTGCCCTAATCCACCGGTGCTGCTATGTGGCGAGTCTCGCCCGTCACGTGCAGTTGAGGCGTCGACGTTCACCCGTTCGTGTCTCCTGCCCAAGAAAGGTGACAGAAAACCGTCACAAAGTACTCGTCACCTGCTGGCGCGTCTGGTTTTCGACTTCCGCAGACACACACACACACACACCCACCCACACACACTGCGGCTACTCTACGTTGTTGTCGCGCGATATCATGTGGGATGTGTCTCTTCTTCCCTCACCGCCTTCATGGTCTTCGACGTGTCATGCCTCCGCCCTTTTTTTCCTCGTGTTCCGCCCTCCCTCCCTCCCTCCCGCATCCGCATCCGCACTCGCCGCTCCGTCTGCCCGTCTCGCACTCCGGTGCACTTTGCCTGAGACACCGTTTTCTGTGTGTGTGTGTGTGCATGCATATCTGCTTGGGAGCTCACACAGGAGACGGAGGGCACGTTGCAAAATTCTGACGGCCACCCGAGGGATCCGCTTCACCAACACGGCCGCTACACAGAGACACGCACACAACTTCGCCTGGACGCAGGAAGGGTCAGATCCCCGCATTGCGCCTTTGCCGCCTCGTCTTTGAACTCGTCCATCTCTTCACACCAGCCTGGTGCGCTGCTCTTCCTATTCGCACCTGCCGCCGTCTGCGTGTGCGCTGGTGCAGGGTTAAAGATGCGCTTGCGTATTGAGCGCGCGGCACGCACGGAGCAGCGACACCTTGCCGAGAAGAAACTCAGCGCGCGCGTCGATGCGCTCCTGCAGACCTTAGCTCGCCACATACTGGTCTGTGCCCCGCCGTGGGCTGCGCAGGCAAGTGCGAGCTCTTGGAATGGGTCAATTGGTCACGTCAGCGGTGCGGCGGCGCTCTCCTGGAGAGGGTGGCACGACGCAGAGCTGGCAGATGTGCGTTCCACGATGACGGAGGTGGAGGAGCTAGTGGATCTGCACGTTGTCCGGCCTCGTGACGCTGCTGCGGCTACTCATGAGGGTGGAGCTGATGGCGTGAGGTGGTCTTCAGCCGCAACTGTGCCGAGCAGTGCCGCTTCGGCCGTACCGGTGTCGCCTGTCCTCTTTTACGAAGCCTTTGTGCGCCAACTCATCGAGCAGCTCTTCGGCCCTGTCACGAAGACCGCCCTTTCCTCCATGGTGTCCCCTGATCGCACACATGGTGTATCTGGCATAGCGGAAACCGATACGGTTATCGTGCAAGGCTCTGCCCCGGACGTCCCCTCATCTCTTTTCCCTGCCCAATCGGTGCTGCGCCTTCCCGCGATCGTCTACATCGGTTGGCACTGCGGCTACAGTCTTCTCACCTCGATCGGAGGAATGCTGCGCTTGGCGGACGACGATCGTGCGGCTGGCTGGCTGGACGTCACCTCTGCAGCACTCCGCAGCCTATTGGGTTGTGCACGTGCTCACAGCTGTGATCCTTCTGCTGCCGCGGCCCCCGACGCGGCAGACGCTCTTCATCACTTCATGGTAAACGCACTGATGCAAACGCGCTCGTTGCAGTGTCTGTGGTGGTGGTGCAGCCTGGTCTCTGAGCACGGCCACACACATGGCTTACTGACTACTCCACCATCAGCGCCGTCTCCCGAAACGGCACTGAACCCTCCTGAGAGCATGAGAACGTCTCCTAGCATAACCGCGTCAACAGCTGCTACTGCGGCTGGTGGTAGTGGCAGCACCGGTGGTGCCACGATGCACACCTCGCTTGCCGCTAGAGAAGACTACAGAACGCTCTGGTACATTGGCCTCGCTGAGGCGGCGGCCTACCTCGGCTCAACCACTCTACCCACTGTCGCCAACTTCCTCCACACCGCCCTGACGAGGTTTGTGTTCTCTGCTGCTGCGTCACCACCGCAGTACTGGTTGAGTCACGCTGCGCAGCTCACGGGGGCTGTGCAGGCCGTTCGCGACGTCGCAGCGCATCTCTTTCCATCCCCGGCACCGCCCACCCGCGCATCTCCTTCAGCGACGTCACCCTCATCTCATATTCAGTTCGCTGCGGCCACGGCCATTTTCCTACGCCACGCAGTGCATGATGCGCTGCTCCCGCTGGCGGAGCGCGTGCTGGACGACCCGGCGTTGCTGCAAGGCCGCATCGCGCTAACCGCAAAAGCTGCATCCATTACGCCAGGAGCAGCAGCGCCGATGGTTGGATGCGACGGCTGGAGCAACAGTAGCGAAGAGGAATGGGAAGGGATGCAGGTGATGGATGGCGCCAGTCGTTGTCCCTCGAGCACTGCGACTGCCGTTACCGCTGCGGCGCCTGCAGAGGCATCACAGAGCACCCTCACCTACGCAATCGACACACTGGAGCGCGAGTTTGGTGACTTGGTGCGTGCTGACAGCGTTGTCATGACGCTGCGGCGGCTCTGATCCCTGCGGTGATACGCCGAAACTATGCCCTTCGGTGATGATCAGTTGAGCTCTTACTCGCTATGTCTTTTCAGTGTACCACACATTCGTCTGCAGCCCTCGTGACTTGTAGTCGCTCACCCTGCCCTGCCCCCCGCGTCGGTACCCGTGCACGCGTACCTTGCTCCTTCGCGCTCTCTGTAAGGGGACTTCATCCGCACCCGTTTCGTGTTCTTGTACAGTTCTTCTCCAGACGGCCAGAGCCGAGGAAGCGTACCGGCATCGGGCGCCAGTGCTCATACTCGTGCATCGTATACACCACGCGATGCTCCCTGCTCCCTTGCTGTTGCTGCTCTGCTGTCACGCTGTCATTGGAACTCCCCGCTCGGGCCGTCTTTTCTATTTCGCGGCTGGCGTGCTGGCATCGGTCCCACCCCATCGAGCCGCCGCTCGCATCTCCATCACGTGAGACGGGAGAGCCGGTGGGATGGGTGGGCGTGCAGTTCGGTGCGTGCGCAACAAAGGTATACATACGTCCCCTACATGCCACCGTGAGTAAATGGGTCTCGGGGCAAACGGCGCGATCGCACACACTCGCCATGTCGGATGATGCGACTATACGTATGCTGCCGGTGGCGAGATCGATCCTCTACACTGACCCTGCCCTCTCCTCGCCGCTTCTCACTCATGCTGGCGAGGCAGAGGAAGCATTGGCGCGCTGCGTGTGTGTTGAAGCGCTGTTCTTGGCTGTGTGCCTCCCGTCCATCGTTTCATTGCCCCCCCTCGCGGGTCTGCCGTGGCCTGGCGTCTGTGCCTCTCACGTGTGCAACAGGAGAGGAGCAGACGATATCGCCCGCTTATCTTTGCTGCGCGCGCGCCTCTCCCGTCACCCCCCTTTGTGTGGTGTGGGTGTCTGTCTGCTCGTACCCGAACGGTGTGGGCCGGTGTGAGGTGGCCCACTCGCGATCGTGTGCGCTTCTTGCCTGCCGCGTACTTCCTCCTTGCCCACTCGCTTCTCTCATGTATCGCCACGCACCGCGATCACGCATGACGTGCCGTCTTACGTCCCTTCCCGCGTACATGCTGAGGCGAAGCAGAAACCAAGACGAGACCACACAAGAGCCTCCCAACGCGATAGTGAACGGCTACGCTGCCGCCACGTCACTGGCTCCCTCTGCATCGGCTTTCTGCTCGCTTCGCATCTCTCTTCCTGCGCATTTCCTTATTCACGTCTTACGCGACGCCTACATAGATAATAGTCTCCTCGCCTGGTGTGGCGCCCGCCCGTTTCTCGACCGACTCCGCCTGCTCCTTCTGTCGCCTCTCTGTCGCTGCCCTTTTAGTGCGCGCTGTGACGAGAGAATGTCGGAGGAGGAGGAGGCAGAGTCCCGCTTCGACTTCAACGAAGGCGCCGGTGTAGCATTGGGCACCTTGCCCTGCTTTACTACCGTCTCCACTCGCGGAGCTGCTGGCAAGGCGCTGGAGGCGGCATTAGAGCCGCTTCACCGCATCGCCTACGGTCGTGCCGGCAACAATGGCAAGCGCCGCGCCGCCCTCGCTGGCTTCAAAGGATTCCCCGTGTCGATGGAGGCGGAGGTAGCGGAGAAGATCGCAAAGCTGACGAAGGACCGTCTTCGCGATGTTATCAAGGCCCTCGGTATCAACGTGCACATCTCTCTCTCGCATGCGGAGGTGGCGGCCGGGGTCACAAAGTTTTTGATGGCCCCGCGCGACGATGGCAAGTTCAAGGGTAGCAGCCCGGCAGCAGCCAAGTCCAAGAAGGTGTCGCCGTTGAAGCGGCCCGCGCCTGCCGATCCGGATGATGAGCCAGAGGTAAAGAGGTCGCGTCCAGAGCCGCCAGAACTTTCGTCCGCAGCGGCAGCGCCTGTGGCCTCCTCTGTGTTTGCCACCTCCGCCGGCCCGTCGGATGACGCGGTGCTCGTCGAGGTCTACCGCCGCGTTCTCGCCATGACCCCTGAGGACCGCGCGGTTCTCGGGGTCAAGGCGCTCCGCACCAGCCTAGAGGCACACTTCAAGCTGGCCGCCGGGGGTCTGCGCCACAAGAAGGGCATCATCACCACCGCAGCCTCTGAGTGCGTGCGGGCACTCAAGGAGGCAGAGATGCGGGCTGCGGCGGCCGCCGTACAGAGCGTCAGTGACGCGCTTCCGTCTTCCTCTCCCACGAGTGCAGAGCAAACGGCGGCCCCTGCGCCTTCTGCGCCCGAGGTGGTCGAGAGCACCGCACCGGCTCCGGTTGCGTCGCCGGTCACCGTGACCCACGAAGGCGACTAGGGTGCCGACACAGGTGCCTGCTGCGCCCGCTCCCCCAGCAGTTGGTGGTGGTGGCGCCAGTAGGGCGGCCGCACCACGGTGTCGGCTCTCTCTAAGCGACAGATGTGCGCAGCGAGTGGGCGGCGCCTTTGTGTGTGTGTGTGTCTGTGTGTGGATGTGCTGGACGGTGGGGCGGCCTGGAGGGCAGTGCGGCGACGCGTGCCGTGCGCTCCGCGTTGTCCCCCCCTCCCCACCATGACAGAGATGACGTTAACGACTACACCGCCTCCTCCTTTTATGCGTTCTCCACGCTTCTAGACAGGATATTGCCACACCTCACAGCAAGCGAAGGGCCGTGAAGGGCGCTGCCCCCCTTCCTCGCGCGGCCCATCACACCTTCTCCCTGAGCACGGGCCCTCTGTTCTTGTACCGTGCTTCTCTGGCGCGGATGCTCAGACCCTCATGGCGGTACCAGGGATTCAGATTCTCCCCGGCGTCTGCCGCTGTCTGTCTTTGTCTCTGCCCTTTTGCGTTTTCGCTGCCCCCGGTACATCATCTTTCTCCACTTGCTTCTCCACGTGGTCTCCCTTCCGCCACGTCACTTGGGGTCTCGCCCATCACTTCCGGCCGCCACTTACCGGGACGCAGCACCACCGACCCCTCACTCCAGACATCGTAAGTGTAAACTCGAGAGAAGGACAGCGCCGGCCGTCCTTTCGCACACCGCAATCTCGCTCAGTCCTCCCTCTGCTGCGTCGCTGTCTTGACGCACAGCTGTGCGCCGCGGCCCCTGCGCTCTCCCCCCTCGACGCCTGCAGCGAAGAAGGTGACATGCGAAGCAGATGACGTCTTGTGCGACAGATAGCTCCCGTCGGCCGGCGCCCCTAGCGCTCGGCGTGGTCGTGTCTGTGGCGCTCGTGCTGCTGAGCGTGTGCGGCGTACCGACGCAGGCGGCCACGGTGACGGACTTGAAGAACGTGGTTAAGAATGAGATGTACAGAATCGACATAGGCATGACGGACTTCTACAGCTCCCTCAGCGTTTCTCCGACTGTGCAGCAGCAGTACTGCACGACGGCCATCGCCAGCCAGGCTGCCGGCTTGAGTCTCACGATGGAGTCGCTCTCCTCGCCATACGGCGTGCTTGCCACGGAATATGGCTTCCTCATCTACAAGGACGCGTATGTCTTTGGCCCGTCGATTAAACTCATCGGCGCCTCAGCCTGGTCAAACGGGACGCTGACGACGGATATTCAGATGGGCAGGAACATCCTCGTGCCCTACCTCACGAACACCATTGTTTTCGTCACCGGTATCCTAGAGAGCGAGGACGGCAGGCAGAACATCCTCCCTATGACGCGCTTCATGATGGTCGACTCCTACCTCTGCGCCTACATGCACATGGACGTCGCCAACCTCTACCGCAACACTTTCCGCGCCGTTTTTGCAGAGCTGGCGTAGGGGGGCTCGCGTGGATGGGCTGATGTTTTCTAATGGGCCCCTGTACGTTGGTGCATTGGCTCTCTCAGCTTTCGCTTTCCTTCTAGAAATTCTCCCTGACGGTCCAGAGGCGCACAAAGGGGGTGGCGAGGCGGGTGGGGGTGGATGCTTCCAGGGGTTGTCCAGCGACGTCTGTGCCTCGGTTTCTCGAAACCTCCCTTGCTCGCCCTCTCGGCTCTCGGGGCCGTCCACGTCGACGGCCGTCAAGGCTGAACGCTTGACAGCATTTTGGTTGTGCTTGCGCGACCGTAGACCACGTTGTTACCTCCCCCCCTTTTTCATTCTCGTCTTTCTTCCACACAGAGCGTGGCGTTGCGTGCTTCTCTTTTCCTGTGCTGTATTGGCTCTCCGTTTCTCCCCCTTTCGGTGTGTGCGCGTGCGCATTGGGGCGCGTGTCTTCCTGTTCACGGTCACGGATGCCGTTGGGCGTTGCGACACGGATGACGGCGTCATTCGTCCCTTCTCCCTCATCATCATCTCCTTGTGGTGCCCCTCGCCCCCCACCCCCTCCGCTGGCTGTATTTTCCTTTTGGTGTACTTGTTTTTTTGTTGTGTGTGGGGGAGCCGAGGGAGGGCGGGGGTGGTGGGTGGTAGTTTGGCCCTCCTCGCTATCTGTATCTCTGTGGGTGTATCTTCTTCCCTCTGATCGCTCACTATCAATCCTCCTCAGCACACGGTGGCTGTTGCCTCCACCCCCGCCCCCTCACCGAGAATGATGTGACATGTACAACCTACACCGACGTACACACCCTAACCCTTCCTCTCTGTACGTGAAGGCGTTCTGCCGTGCTGAGCTGCGACGTCATCGCCTTTATCCTTATCCGATGCTGCCGGCGATGCTGGAGACTTGGTGGTTGAAGAATGCTGCACCCAGTCGCCTCGGATGGGGGATTTTGTTCATCCCCGGCAGCAGCCGAGGAGGCGTTGGCGGCGGTGGTGGGTGGTGGCAGGGTCTCTCGCTCTTCTGTGCCCCCCCCCCCCTCACCCCCTATACAAGGGGGATGAAAAGGTATTCCCTGAATTCTGGAGACAACCGAAAAAAACGACGAGAGAGAGCAAACGGTGGACCCCCCGCGCGCAGGGAAGAAGAGGGGGAGGGCCGCTGCATCACAGTGGAGGCCACGGCGCATGAGGCGCTTGTGCACACCCACAAGCGCACACAGACTTAACATACGTGTGAGTGCGTGGACGTGTTCTTCGGCTTGCACCTCTTATCCCTTGACAGCATGGGTCTTTGCTGCTGTGGTGGTGGGACGTCATGGAGTCTGTGGTGCAGTACGGAGCGAGGGAGAGCAGCTGCTGCTGCACATGCCGCAAGCACTGAGCTCGCATGCTCTCCAAAGTGCTTTGGAGAGAACGGGTTGGGGATGAGCGTCTTCGAGACATGACGTTCGTCCTCTGCTCCCTCTTCCGGCATCTACAGGTGAACATGTCTTTTGCGTGCTCGTGTCTTCGCGTGCTGATAAACTGTCCCCCCTCCTCACGCCTTCCTTCTCTCGCTTGTCTTCACCTGTTGGCGTCCCTCTCTCTCTGTACGGTGGGGGGGGGGCATGCGCTGCGACGTGACGCCGACGCCGTTGACGTACGGTCGTTCAATCACGCATCCGTGAAACCCGATCTCTCCCCCGACCCACGCCACACACGTATATATATATATATATATACATGCTCTTCCCGTTTGAAATGCAATGCAGTTCGTCGCTGTCTTGTAGACACCTCCCTCCTCTCCCTCCCCCACACTCGCTCGCACACCGCAGACGCAAAACACGCAACCCACGAAACCTTCAATCTGTTTTCTGCCCCTCACGCGGCAAGCGTTTTGCGTTTTTCTTGCCCGCCGTGTGGAGCTTTCACGGCGCTGTAGCACACAGACGTTGCGTGTCACTGCGTCGCACTATCCGCCTCTCTGCTTACACGCGTTTGGGTAAAGAGGAGGTGTGCGCTCTCCCTGGGCAGCTCACCGCACCCGCACTGCAGGCCCCTCTCAGTATTGTTGTTGGTTTCGCTTGGGCCACACTTAGAGCATCGTAACCACCCCCATTCACGGCTTCTCTAGTTGTATGCGTGTGTGCGCGCCGGGACTCGCCTCCGGCACACTGCATCCCTTCGGCATCATCTCTTGTCTTTCTAGCGAGAAGACTTCTCTGGTTCGCTTGCGATGCCCTCCTCCACTCGCGCGTCCCGTCTCGTGGTGTCCGCGGCGGCAGCGGCGGCTGTTTTGGCTGTGCTGCTCGTGGGGCCGTGCTGTTTTCTGACCGCCTACGCGGCCACCTCTCTGGACGACTTTGGGCGAGAATACCAAGCTATTATGGAGTCCGCCGGCAAAGGCTTCAGCATGCTCTATCGCGACATGACGGCACCGCCTACCTCATACCAGTGGGAGTGCATGCAGGACTTGTCGTTGCATTATAGCGTGGCCTACGCATCTCTGACAGAGCCGTACACGGTGAACGTCTTGGCCTCCATGATCACGGTGACGCGAGCTGCTTCTACCAGTGGTGTGTCCTACAGCCTTATCGGCATTGCCTGCACCTACGACGGAAGCTGCGGTGATTTGAAGCGTGGAAGCTCGCTTACCTTTTCACTGCGAGAGGACCTGATTATCATTGTGACCGGCTCAGTCTTTAGTAACAGCATCACGAACTTCTTGCCGGTGTCCTATTACGTCGTCCAGCGCGCGAGCTCGTGCTCCAGCGCCAACGTCGCCAATGTAACGAGGCCCTTCAGTGTCGGCGCCTCATCCGTGTGGATGCAGCTCTGGCAGTGAGCTGGAGGCAAAGGAACGGAGCTGCGTTTTCACAGCGAACACGCCTCCCGGCGAGCTGTCTCTCTCTTTCGTGGGTTGTTCGAGGCTTGCATGGGTGCTCACACACGGAGCACGACCAGCGGCAGATGTTTCCTTCTCACCTTTTCGGAGTCCCCGGCACGGCGGGTGCGTGCGTGCGTGCACGTGTGGACTTGTGCCGTTCATTGTTGTCTTCGTCTCACCTCCCTCGTTTCCCCTCGCTCGAGGCGTGTTTCTCTCGGGAAGGTGGCGGTGGTGTTGGTCGGGGGCGGGGTGAGGGGCTCCCCCCCACCCCCGACGGTAGGCGACGGCGTCCTCTGCCCTCGTGCTGCACCGCCGTGGCGCATCATCGCTAGAAACAGAGGAAGATGTTGTTTGGTTGCCCTCTCTTTATATTTTCTTACGGGGCAACGGGGGGAGGCTGTGCAGGCTCGTTTTTGTGTGCCTGGGTTGTATGTGCTGCCGCCGTTTTGATACCTCGGAGAGGTGCCGCTCTGTACACGCCACGCCTGCATCGAAGTTCAAGCTGCGAAGACGGTGGGGTGAGGGAATACACACGTTCTAGATGCTTTTCGAACAACAAAGTCCAGCATGCAGGGAGTTGTACATGCTTCACTGCTGCGACCGCCGAGGCTTGCGACGACGTGCGGGTGCGTGCAAGAGGAAGGGGGGGGGCAGAGGCTGCAGAGGAAGCGGGTGAGAAGCCAACATTTTCTTGGCTTGCGGCGCGTCTGTGCTTTCCCGCGCCCCTTCGCGCACCGCTCCTTCTCGCCCCTTCAGACCCCAGTGGTCTGTTCGCAAGCAACTCGTCTGCCTCCCCCTGCCGCACTAGGTGCAACGCTTTCTGCCCAGCCGATGGGGTGTGCGTCTGGGTGGCTGTGCTTGTTGTTTTTTTGTGCCGTGCCCACCCTTCCCGCTCTGGAGAGTAGCGACGGAGGCTTCCCATCAGTTGAGTCGCTGCTGTGTAGAGCCGCGATGCGTCACGGCTGCTTGATGTTTGCCTGGGATCGATCGCCTTGCTGGACGGCCACACACACGCGTTCTCCGCTCTCAACTTTCTTTCTCCTCTTCCTCCCCCTCTCTGCTCCTTGTGCGCACTGCGCGAAATGCACCATTGTCCCCCGGGCGGGCTGATGTCCTCGCCACGCCTTTGCCCGGCCATCGACCCCCTCCCCCCTCTCGCGTCTCGCAACGAAACACTGCACACTACCCTCTCACCGGCTCTTCTCCCACAAGTCTTTTTACGGTCATGCAAATCTTCGTCAAGAACGCCGCCGGCCGCTCGGTGGCTGTGCGCGTGTCCGCCGAGGACACCGTCGCCTTCCTCAAGGCTCAGGCCAACGTGACGCAGGGCAACCTCTTCTTCGCGGGCATGTGCCTCGCCGAGGAGGCGACGCTCGCCGCTTACGGTCTGTCCAAGGAGTCCACCGTCGACGTGGTCATCCCGGTGGAGGGTGGTAAGGGCAAGAAGAAGAAGAAGCGCATCTTCACGAAGCCGAAGAAGCCGACGCACCGCCACAAGCTGGAGAAGATGCGCGCACTCAAGTACTTCAAGGTGACAGAGAACGACGACGGCTCCTACAAGGTGGAGCGTACGCGCCAGGACTGCCCGCACCCTCAGTGCGGCGCCGGCGTGTACATGGCCCAGCACAAGGACCGTCAGTACTGCGGCAAGTGCCACCTCACCTACAAGGCGGAGAGCAAGTAGAGTGTGCGGGGCAACCACACGCGAGGGACGAAGACAAGGATAACAGAAGGCAACGCGGCAAAACGGAGGACGGCCGCATACAAAAACAAACAAACAAACAGGTGAGCGGACGCACACCTGCCTGAGAAGTGCGCTGCCGCAGCGTGTGTGTGTGTGTCGCCGCGTTGCGGTCTGTACCCTCCCCCCACTTCCCCTGTCTGCGTCTCTCTCTCTCTGTGTGTGCGTGGGCTCATTTTCTCCGTTTCTTTTTTTCGTTTTGTTTTGTTTTATTTCTCTTCGAAAATGAGAAAAACGACCCGAAAATGGTCTCCGCCGGCGTTGTATCTCTGCCCCCCCCCCGCTGTCCCAGAGCGTAGGGTGCACCGTCTGCTGCTTCCCCAGACGGCGCGCAGGATGGGGCGGCAGTCTCGGAGGCTGCGACGTGTGTCATGATAGCTGTGACGGCGGGTGCGTACGGCTGCTTCTATCTCTGCGGCGATGCACCGCCTCGTGTTGCGTTGGATTTCCATCCAACTCCTCTCCCCACCCCCACCCGAGGCGTGCGTGTGCGGCGGTGTGCGGTGGCTCGCACACGACACCTTGTGTTTCCATCGCATGTTGCGTCGCTCGCTGCAGTTGGTGCTCTGAGCGTTTTCTTCCCCCTTCTCGCAGTCTTTTTACCCCTTGCTTTCATACTCCACAGAGAAAAACCGCTCCCGTCTTGCAGCCGGGGCGTGCCTGCGCTGCCCACCCCGCACCCATTTCCTTTCCTGCCGTTGTGCGTTCTGCACATCGTTACTCATGTACACCGACTACGCACTGCTACTCAACACGGTGCTCAGCGAATGTGGCTGTGCCGACCCGTCATTGCAGCACACGGCCGAGACGGTTCCTCTGGTCTACCGCACACTGGCAGAGCACAACTACTACCTCCTGTACGTCGTCTCCGTTGTCAAGGCCCTCCTGCACGAGGACGATGCGGCATTCGCGCATCTGGCACGTGCGCAGGCGCAGCGACAGGAGGTAGCCGCAGAGACCTTGCCGACACCGGCGCCGCATGTGAGGTCTGTTTCTTCCTCTCCTATCCCACCCCTCGCGCCGTCCGACAGCCTCGACATGCACCTCACCATCATCGGTGGGGGCACGTGCTGTGAACTGATGCTGCGGCTGATCTGTGGTCATGGCTGTGCTGGCGGCGGCCGTGGGACTGGGATCTTGTGCGGTACGGCTACTCGAGATCCACTAGTGCATCCATCGCACATCACTGTCATCACACGGCAACCAGAGCGTCTGGCACGCTACGCGGATCTGGGAGTACATTGCCTCGCTCGTCATCACGGTCGACAGGCAGTGGAGCGCAGCGACGTGGTGGTGCTGGCCTGCCCTCCAGCGCAGCTACAGGAAATTGCGCGAGACCTCTTTACCTCCGCGGCGATGGAGACGGCCGCGAGCGCGGGGTCTTCTCAAAAAAAGCCGGCAACAACAGCGTCATCGCCATCGCTGCCGTCTGGAGCTGCTGCGACGCCCTTGCTGAGGTCGAATGCTGTGCTGCTGTTCTGCATGGCCGGCTTGCCGGTGCGCAAGGTGGCACAGGCGTTTCAGCACTCCTCGCTCAATCTGATCTTTATGCCGTCACTCCACACGTTCAGCACGCTCTCCCCGTGCGCCGCACCGTCGTGTGATGGCGACGAGCCGTCCACGGCCGTCTCTTGCTCTGCGTATTCACCAACAAGGGGGGTGCCGCTGCCGACCAAAATGCCGCGGACCCCGGCGCAGTGCGACAAGTCCCTTGAGGAGCATTCTATCGAAGGCGCAGGGGAATGCTTTACGGCCGCCATGGCCGCGTACCGCAGCGCGCGACTTTCCGAGATGCACTCCTCGACGTCATTTCTGCGTCCTGCAGTGCTGCAGCAAGCCGCAACGAGCGCTGCTGCTGGGGCGGCAACGGCGCCCGAGGCCACCCGCTCGCGGGTACCGCCCCTGCCTGGCGGCACGCTGTATCCGACTGCCGCCGCGCCACCCAGACTCACCGACTTCACCGCCGGACGACACCCTTCCACGTGTCCCACCCTGGCAGAATACCTGGATCTCTGGCGCGTGGTGAAGGCGTACGTGCAGGCGACCTTTGCAGAGGAGGCGCTGAAGCTTGCTCGGGCTCGCAGCAGTGCTGGTGGTGGCCCCCAGCAACGTTGCAGCAACACTGGGACAGGCGACAGCTACGGCGGTCTTGTGAGTGTTGTGCTGCCAGACACGACATCGAAGCGCCGCCGCGAGTCAGAACCTGGTAAAGTCGAGGCCGAGCTGCTGCCTGCCCTGGTACTCCTACCAGCTGCGCAGACGAGGGTATTATGGGACGCGTGGTGGGGCAACAGTGGGCGCGGCGGTCTTTTATTCAGGGGCGCTGCCGCGCCGCCACTGCCACCTTCCGTGACAGGCGTGACGGGTATGTGGCTGTGCCGCGTCTACACGAGCGCGGCTTCCCTCAAAACCAGCCTTGACGACCAGTTCCGTCACCTTCTCGGTGCCTGCACGCGGTGATACTGCCGCCCTGATGAGGCGACCTGCATGATGGGAGGAGGGAGGGTTTGGCGTGGCGTGACATGATCGTGCCACACCACCGAATGACCTTTTTGTTCTTGCGGGAGAAGCGGGGTGTGCGCCCGACGGCGGATGCCGCCCCACCGCTTCACCGCCTCCGTACCGCTTCCCATCTCTTCCTCCGCCTTCTGCCATTTTCTTTGACGAGCTCCTCGGCGTTTTGTGTTTTTATGCTTTCTTATGTTCGATGTACACAACTTGTGGCACACTCACGCTTGCCCGGCACTGCTTCCCCCTTCTTGTCTTGATGGTGTCGTGCTCGTGGTGCTCCTCGCCGTTTTCGTTGTCCTCATCTCGCTGTGAGCCGTCCAGAGCGGTGGTGAGGTGTGGTGGTGTCTGAGAGAGGGACACATCGTCATGTCTGGCGGTTGCGGCCCGCCGATCATCACCGCCGCTGTCACTCGCCCTTTCTTTCCGGGACTGCTCTTGAGCGGCATTCAGCACAAAACCCATGCGCTCGATTCTTCACTCACGACGCGTGCTCACATGCTCCCGTGCCTTGGGCTTCCCACACCTGGTCGTCCTCTTCGACGCTCCGGGCGAGAAGAGGGGGGGGGGAGGTGCGTGGCGGGGCGGCGAAGCACAGCCGCACTCTGTTGGCGTCCAACTTGCCAGTAGCGTTTCGGCGCGCATGCGGCACCCTATCGTCTCCATGCACACGCGTGTGCCGCTTATCTCACCCTCTACCGCACCTCCACTGCTCTGACGACCACTCCCACAAATACGCCCCCCTACGCACGCACAGGGCGAGACGCGCAGACCCAGACACCCACCGCGACACAAGTCGACCCCCGTCCGATCCGCCCTGGTCTGTGCTTTACTTGTGCCTCCCTCCCCGCCTTCTGCCGTTTCGTTTTGTGTTTGCCGGGTTTGGCCGCTGTCATGTCCTCGCTGATCCGATGCACCGATGACCTCCTCCATCAGAAGGCCGTGCAGTCGTCGCACTACGAGCGGCTGGAGCGTCAGCTGTTGGACGGAGAGCGGTGCCGCCGTGCTGCCGTCTTGGCGCTGCGGCAGCGAGTCGCAGATGTGAAGCGGCGCGGCAAGGACGTTGTCGACCTACGCCGCGAGAACCACCAACTGGCGGATCAACTCGCCCAGCACGCGCTTCAGCTTGCCGCGCTGCAGTGCCGCAACACCGAGTCGAAGAAGAGAGAGAGCGCTGCGATGGAGCAACTCGAGGATGGCATACGAGGCTTTTCGGGCCATCCAGCACGCATTGTCCTTCTTGTGCAGGCCCTGCAGGCTCAGAGGCAGCTGCACTGCGCAGGGAGGCGCTTCTCGAAACAGCTCCAGATGCTCTGGGGCTTACTGTGCGTGCGCAGGCGGGCGCTGATTTTTGTGGCGCATTCAACACGGGTGCTCAGCGCGCACGCCGCCTTGCATGTGCGGCTGACGAGTGCGCTACGCGACCGCGTGACGCGGTGTTCGGAGATGCGTGAGACGGCTGACCGCCGCACAGAAATCGCAACAGCTGCGCGTGTGGACCGCGTCATGTCAGACCAGCAGACGGCGGAGCGAATGCTTCTCACTGTACGGGCTGAAGCGGGCCTTCTGAGCGTGTACGCTGAGGCTCTGGATGGCGCTTGCGGAGCAGCCAAGGAGGAGGTTGCCGCCCTTTCAACCGAGATCGACAAGTGTGATGAGGGGTTGTCGGCGATGCGTAGGACGCTGCAAGAGGAGGAGGCGGGGGTGGCCGAGGCGAAACGCTCTTTGGCAGCACAGAAGACAGCGCACGCGGAGGCGTCGACGTTGCACGAGATGCAACTGGCGCGGGCTACAGAAGAGCTCTCCGCTGCGACAGCCGACGAGGAGGCAGCCAACTCACGCGGAGCGGAGCTGCAGCGCTCGGCGCAGGTCACTAAGCAGGACACTGAGCCTCTTGCGCGCCGAGTGTACGCCTTGGCATTTCTCCTCCTTCTCTGCGAACAGGAACAGCTCCGGCTCTCACGGCAGTGTGCTGCGCAGGCGGAGGAGAAGGCGAAGGCCGAGCTGGAGCTTGCGCAACTGCGCACATGGCATGAAGAGCGGCTGGAGCGGCTGCGTGCTTCACGAGCAGCGGCAGCGAACCATGCAGCCCGAGATGCGCTGCTGTCGAAGGAGGCGCACGACCGCAAAGCCACGCTGGATCTCGAGAGGGATGAGTGGAGACTGCTGTACGCGCAGTTGGTGCGCGACGCCTGTCGTGCAAGAGCTCAGGCCTCTGCCGCTGCGGCCACCGCGCAAGTCGCCGAAAGGTCGCGACGTGCGTCGGTGGCTGGCGGAAGAGAGGAAGTGGAGCGAGTGCCGAGTGCGCGGCCTCCACGACGCAAGCGAGTGCGTGTGGAGGGGCAGTCATACGTCACCGCAACGGCCGCGTCGCGTCGACAACGGGCTGCGCTGGAGGCGGTGGACGCTTTGAATCTGACATCGTCACAGCACAGCACCATTGGCTACCGCACGACCACGTCCGCGTATGGGGAGGCGGCAGCGGCAGAGTTGGCGGCACAGCGGCACAGAAGCGGCGCTGCACACTTGATGGCCAACATCCACGCAACACCACTGCCCCAATCCACGGCCTCGTCTACCCTGCGCCCGTCGTACCGGCTTACTTCCGTGAAGCCTGCTGCAGTGGCAAAGAAGCCGACACGAGCGCCGCCAGCGGTTCCAGAGTTGCCGAACCCTGTGTCTGATAAGAAACGAAAGGCTAATGGAAGAGTCGCAGCTGCCGCTGGTGCTGTGCAGCACACTCCAACAACGGCAGCGGCGCACGCATCGGCCATTTCGCCATTCACTTCCGCAGTGAGCGAAGAGTCCTCGCACTCGAGCTTCTCCTTGGTGAGGAACCGAAAGAGTGCTGCCGCCGAGGCCGACTCCGGGAGCGACAGCTCCGACGTCCGACTGTACTCTCCATCCCCCTCCCCGCGATGCCCGCCTGGAAGACACGCAGCTGCTGTTCCACTAATTGCCGCTGCGCACCCTCTTCCCAGGCCTGTTCCTCGACAGGGATGTGACGAGGCTGCCTTGGTAACCGCCCAGCACGTCTCTGGCAGCGCTTTGGCTTCTGCGCTGGCTGCCTGCACACCGCGCAGCACCGCCATCGGAGGTAATGGCAACCGCACATCTTCCCATCCTCCTCGTTTTCCGTCCCATTTCACGGGGAACTTCGCGGCACTACCTGGCGTGCGCGGCGGGACGCGGCTGCCCCACAAGTCGAAGGCGGTGCGGTTACCAATGCGCCGTGCGCCATTTCTGGCGGCAGCTGCCGCGGACGTCGGTGAGGACCTCTTCGCGGACATGTTCTTGTGAACCCCTTCTCCTTACCTCACACGCGCCGTGAAGCGCTGGCGTGCGTGTGGGCAGTTTGGTGGTTTCTATAGGCCAGTATTGCTCCCATCCGCATATTCGATAGTGTAGCGAGTCGCCGTCACCGCTGTCACGTCTTCTCTCTTTTCCTCATTCAGTTTTCACTCTGCTGTCCTCTGCTACACACGCTTCCCGAACTTCTCGCTGTCTTATAAATATATCTTCGGCTCTCGTGCATACTGCTCTGTGCGTCATTGGTGCCTGCTTGCGTGTGTGTGTGTGCGCGCTCTCTCGCAAAGGTACATGTGCCTGCAGTGCCTTGAAACTTGACCGTGCAGATACGCGCACAGGCACGCACACGCACTGCAGCATCGAGTTCTTCATCCACCCACACACACACAGTGTTTTCCGTGCCCGCCTCTGGCAGCACGAGATGCCCACGCACCAGCGAAATCCCTCACGGCGCAACCTCAAGAGGATACGCGGCCCTTTTTCGTCTTGTTGGGCGAGGCACATGAGCGGTGGACAATGGGGGCTGTGATGTGTCGTTTCGTGGCACCCACCATTGCTCGCCTGAATGGGCGCGGTATTGGGCCGTTCCTGGTCATCTTCTCATGACCAACGCAAGGCACACACCGTGTCTTCAACGGGAGCCTGCGTTGCCCGACACGCCTCTCCGTCTCTGAGCGGCTCCTCCGGTCCCCCCCTTCAGGCATATGCTCGGCATCCTCTCTTACGTCGTCTCTTGCTCTCCGCCCCCTCTCTCCCTTCTGCGCCTTCGCCTGGTCATGGTTCGCCGCGGCGACAATGAAACAAAACGACCCCTCTTCAAAAATGTCAAACGACATGTGCACGACCACGACGACCACCACCGCCGCTACATCGACAGCATAACACAGAAGCTTGCTTCCGGGAGCGGGCAGAGCTTCCCCCTCCATTTTCTTGATACATGCATACGTGGGCACTCCCCGACGCGCGACGCATACGTTTTGACTTCACGGGCAGGGCGGGACGCGCGTCTCACCATTCACGCAGTCCTCTGTTTCGTGGTGTTCGCGTGTTATCGTTGTGGCAATTCGCTCGCGCAGAGGCTGCGGCTGACATCGTCAGCCGGCGGCACACTGTCGCACATACGTTCACGTTGTTGTTCGGTGGGGGGAGGTCAGCCCCGTTACACAGCGTCGCACGCTTTTTTTCTTGCACATTTTGATATATACCGCTGTGCGTGTACGTGCGTGTACGTGTACGTGCGTGTACGTGTACGTGCGTGTACGTACCTGTGTGCATGTACACAGGTGAATCTGCTCTTCTTCCCTTTGTTATTTTCTTTGCTCGCTTATCTCTCTCCTGTCGTGCGGTACGGCAAGCGCGCGGTCATTTGTTGGCGCGTGCGTTGTTTTTGCGCTCGTGCTCCCCCTGTCGTGCGTGCTGGTGTTGGGAGGGCTGCGTTCCCGGCTCACTCAGCGCTGGGCTTATCCCCCTCGCGCGTCGTTGCCGTCACCTTTCATTCCCCGCTTGTGACACGCACGTTTCCCCACCATGTCGGCGCCTTTTTCGTCCGCAAGTCCGTCTTTGTCGCCGTCGGTGGCAACGAAGCGCGTGATTGCGTCTCCGCGCACCGCACATGACCTCACCATGCGGTTGGGCAGTGACGGCTTGCACGCTAGTCGCTCTGGTTTGGCGTCCCCGCTGACGGAGCTGCTTGCGTCTTCCCCTTCACGTCTGCTGCCGCTCTCCACTGATGTCGCTCTCTCACCAAGTAACTGGGCTGGCCGAGGGAGCGGCGGTGCTGCATTGCTGCTGCAACCGGCGCGCGAGCAGGCGAGGGTGCCAGGGGCACCTGACATCACTCCCACGGCCCCGTCACGTCAAACGCGCCGGGGTAGCAGCCTAGGGCGTAGTTCGCCGTTTCAAGCGCCGCTGCAGCGAGAGGGAGGATCTCTGGCAACCGACGGCACCTTTGACTCGCAGCCACCGTCTTCTGGGGAGCGGAATTCTTTCCTGACGGTGCCGCAGACGAACACCGGAAAAGGTGTTCCGCCTCCGAAGCGAGGTATACCGGTGCTCTCGGGAGCACTGTCGACCCCTTCATCCTCCTCACAGACGTTTCCGCGCACGTCCCTTCTCGCCACCCTCAACAGCGGCGGCACACGCGACGACGGTGCGCTGGTGCAGCACACACTCACGAAGTTGCCGACGAGCGCAGTCACGGGAGATAAAGCGCCGCGCGAGTGCGACACCTCACTCGTCGGCCGCACCTTGCACGAGAGCCCGCTGGGCATGACAGGTGGCGCTGGGACGGCGAGTCGCACTCTGGAAACATATGCCCTTCCTAATGCGCTTGTCGGCGGGGGATCCTCGAACTGCACGACACCGCACTCGCTCTCCACAACGATGGTGAGCCCGCACGGCCGCTCGACCTTCGCTGCATCGATCTTGACGACGTGCCCGCAGCCGACGACGGGGAACGGAAATGCGAGTGCGGGCGGTCCCGCTGGGCTTAGCGCCAATCTGAACGGCGCGTGCGCTTTCACACCTAGTAGCCTCTCGCAAGATGGCAACGGAGGGCAGTACCGGGCGCCACGCCTGGCGAGCCATCTGTTCCTCGAGGATGGATTCATTCCAGATATGGCGTTGCCACCTGCGACACTGCAGAGCCCGGCGGTGCCGGACGGGCAACAGCGCTTGGGTTGGAGCGGCGGCAGCGGCCATCTCAGCGTCACCGCCCTGGACCAGTCGCGAACGCCGCTGTGCTCTGCGGAGCGCCGGGTAAGCTTATGTGACGAGGGCAGTGCCCTCGCTGCTGTCTCCCTGTCCGCCGACGCGTCGAGACCGACGGCGGCAAACTTTGTGAAGGGTGAGCTCATTGGGAAAGGCAGCTATGGCGCTGTGTACCGGGGGATGCAGCGCAGCAACAACAGAATTATAGCAATGAAGGAGATTCGGCTGCCTGGCGTAGTGGAGCAGCAGCTGCGGCAGTCCGAAAAGCTGGCGGCTACGGCGGCGTTGCCTGCGGGTGTGTCGTCGTCTCCGGTGCTGCCGGCGTCGAATTCAGCCAAGGGAGAGAGCGCGTTGGCGAAGGAGGTGGCGGCTATCAAACGTGAGCTGACGCTTCTCAAGCAGCTGAACCACCCGAACATTGTCCGCTACCTGAACGACGAGGTCGTCGACGGCACGCTGCGCATATACATGGACTACGTCTCGGGCGGCAGCGTGACGGCCGCGCTCAGGTCGTACGGCAGCTTTGAGGAGCCGCAGGCGGCCGCGCTGTGTTTTCAGCTGCTGCAGGGGCTCGCCCACATGCACCGCCGTGGCATCATTCACCGGGATTTGAAGGGTGACAACTTGCTGTTGGAGACGTCGAGTCAGCTCAAAATTGCGGATCTGGGCACTGCCAAGAGCATCTGCTCGTCGGCGACGATGACGACAAATATCGTCGGAACGGCGTACTTTATGGCTCCGGAAGTACTGCAGCCGAGCAGCGCCACGGTAGGGACGGCGGCGGATATCTGGTCCGTTGCCTGCTGCGTGATCGAGATGCTGACGGGCAAGCCACCGCTCTCTGACCTGCCGAATCAGTTCACGGTGATGATGGCGATTGGTGGCTCGGCCACGGTGCCTCTCGACAAGTACATTCCAGCTGACAACACGTGGTCCAGTGAGGTGCTCGACTTCATATCGCAATGCCTGCGCGTAAATCCGGCACAGAGGCCCACGGCGGTGGAGCTGCTGCAGCACAGCTGGTTCGCGAAGCTTCTGAACGTGACGCACATGCCATCTATGTCGACGCCGGCGACGCTCACCTCCTTTGTGACCCCCACCGCCCCGTCTGTTGAGCGCCCCCTCACCTTATTACCACAGCGACACATGGTGTCCCCAATATGCTCGCCTAACTTGACCGCGGCGCTCACACCAGGCTACGGTGGGCTACAGTATAGCGCCGGCCAACCGGAAAGTCGTAATAGCAGCCGCGCCAGCAGCCGCACCAGCAGGGAGCGCAAAGGGAAGCGGGACAAGCGGGCCTCAGCGCGGCGCCACACACGCTACTCGCCCAGCGGCGTCACGAGCGTGGGATCGCGCCACTCACAAGAAAGTTCTCAGGCGAGCACGCCGCAGTACAGCAGCAGCACTCGTACTCGCGACGGATCAGCGCAGAGCGCTTCCTTGACGCGGTCACACAGCCATCCGGATAGGCAGCACGGCTCCAACTCGAGGCGCAAGGTTTATGCGCAAATTCCGGGTCAGGGACTTCTCAAGGACGACTCTCGGCAAAGCTCCAGCAGCGAGTACACGATGCAGCACCACACGTGCACCACCGGTAGTGGTGGGGGCGGTGACGGCGGCGGGGATAACAAAAACAGAAGTGCCTTCCTCCCTGCCATCACGCACAACGGAAACGTAGCACTATCGCCGTGCGGCTACTCCCTCGACGTCTTGCGTAGCAACCGATCGCTGAGAAACAGCGGAAGCTCGCGCGAGCCGACGAAGGCTTACTCGTACACCACCGATATGGAGAACAGGAACCGCGACTTGCTGCACCTCGGCCAATGCCTAAGCGACCATCAGCAGCCCTTCTCCCGCGACTTGGCCGACTCGTCTGTGCAGTACGGAAGCGTCACCAAGGCCGGTGTGGATAGCGGATTGAGCGCCCGTGGTGCTGGGAGCCACAGCATGATCGACGACCTGGAAGGCTCCGGTCAGCGGACGCTGCCCCCCAACATCTCCGCACTCCCCTCGACCTCGTGCAAGAACACGCGCACCAGCGAGTGAGCTAGTTAAAACACCTGTCTCTCCATGGCACCGAATGTGTGCGTCTGTGTGTGTGTGTGCTTGGATGTGCTGTCAACGCGCTGGCTGACTTTGGCTGCTCTCCGGGCGTCATACCACGCAGGGGGCCGTTCTTGCGTATCTGCGTACTGCGGCGAAGGCTCGCCATCGGCAATGAGCGCGCACGTCCGGCAAACTGCCCTCTGCCCCACGACCTCCCCCATGCAGCCGCACACGCGCACACGCACATTCGCCTCTTCATCCGCTTCCCATAGCGAGCCAACGAGGCTCTGTGGCGGACTCAAAGCTATTTTCTTTCCTTCGCGCTCTCTGTAAGGGGACTTCATCCGCACCCGTTTCGTGTTCTTGTACAGTTCTTCTCCAGACGGCCAGAGCCGAGGAAGCGTACCGGCATCGGGCGCCAGTGCTCATGCTCGTGCATCGTATACACCACGCGATGCTCCCTGCTCCCTTGCTGTTGCTGCTCTGCTGTCACGCTGTCATTGGAACTCCCCGCTCGGGCCGTCTTTTCTATTTCGCGGCTGGCGTGCTGGCATCGGTCCCACCCCATCGAGCCGCCGCTCGCATCTCCATCACGTGAGACGGGAGAGCCGGTGGGATGGGTGGGCGCGCAGTTCGGTGCGTGCGCAACAAAGGTATACATACGTCCCCTACATGCCACCGTGAGTAAATGGGTCTCGGGGCAAACGGCGCGATCGCACACACTCGCCATGTCGGATGATGCGACTATACGTATGCTGCCGGTGGCGAGATCGATCCTCTACACTGACCCTGCCCTCTCCTCGCCGCTTCTCACTCATGCTGGCGAGGCAGAGGAAGCATTGGCGCGCTGCGTGTGTGTTGAAGCGCTGTTCTTGGCTGTGTGCCTCCCGTCCATCGTTTCATTGCCCCCCCTCGCGGGTCTGCCGTGGCCTGGCGTCTGTGCCTCTCACGTGTGCAACAGGAGAGGAGCAGACGATATCGCCCGCTTATCTTTGCTGCGCGCGCGCCTCTCCCGTCACCCCCCTTTGTGTGGTGTGGGTGTCTGTCTGCTCCCTCACCCCTCCGCTAGGTGTGTCTGCATGCGTGTCTGCGCGTGCACTGGTCTGGTCTCGTCTCCCTACATCACCGCCTCACGCACTCGCCCACTCGCTGCGGTCGTCACGCCCGCCTCCTCCTCCCTTGTGCGGGGAAAGGCGGCATCGGCCACTTTCGGCTCTGTCATTGCGGCTTCTGCTTGTCCCTGCCCGATGACGAGGCAGTGTGAGGGGGAGGAAGGGGCGCACGTCAGTGTGTGGCATCCAGGGTCCACTACCCACATGCTGTGTGGGGGTAGGCCAGGCAGCCCCCGCCGCCCCTTACCCCTGCCAATGCCGAGCCGCCGCTTCCGGTGGTGACGGGGTCAGGCGCCGATAGCGTAGGGTGCGGTGAGGTCCTGGATGGCGCCGCGTCGGAGCGGCCCGTCACGGTGGGCACGTCTGCGCCATCCGTGCGGCGGGCAGAGTGCCGGCGTGACTGGAAGGCATCTGACCGGGCCCCCACACGGCCCGCTGGTGGTGAGGCGCCTGGGCCACCCCGAGGAGGACGCGCCACGTGGCGGCCGGCACAATGGGGTGCGGTGGGAGTGGGGGAGCGGCTGTGAGGGGACATGCGAGGCGTGTAGTGCGTAGAGGGTGACGCAGGGACCGTGCTCAGGTGACCGAGTCGGCGCACTGCTGGAGCCTGCGCCCTTCGCTGCTTCGCACCACGCGATGGGGGGGGGGAGCCTGTGACGGCGCGGGGGAGGGACGTCGAGCAGAGTTTGAGCGCGTACTGCACGGCCGCCCCGGTGCACGTGGAAGTCAACGTCTACTTGGCTGCATCGGTTTCTGTTTCTTTTGTGTTTATGCGGTACCGCACCATTCTGCGCACCATCACCGACATGAGCACGCGCGTCCCGCTTCCTCTTTTCTTGTTGTGACGCCGTATTGGTGATGCCGTGGCGGGTGCCTTCTCTGTTCATGTGCGAATTATGGATTCACATATACGTCCACACAGCACAGACAACACACACATATATATATGTAGATATATGTATCGAGAGGATTACGTGGAGTGAGAGACGGCGATGATCGTAGTGATGGTGATGGGTGCTTTGTCGCATCCCCCTCCCTCTGCACGTTCCTTTCTGTGGTGTGTGTATGTGTGTTGTTTCTCTGACGTATGTGCGTGTTCACCATCGTGTGCCGTGTCCTCGCCGTCTGCGGGGTAGCTTTGCGTTCTTGTCGGCCCTGTTGTTGTGATGTCGTGCCACTGTATGCGGTGACAACAGCCGGTGCGCGAGAGGGAAAGAAAAGCTTCTAGGAAGTAGTGCCGCAACGTGAGCAAGAAGGAAAAGAGAACCCACACGTGATGTGGTGTGCGTGCGTGCGGGCCAACACTCGGATCCACACGGACGGACTGACATGGACGGGACGACATGGGCGGGCTGACATCCCTTTGAGAGTCTGTACTCACGATCTTCTAGTCAACGCAAGCGTCAGAGGGCGAAGAAAGCGGGGGACGGGGGTGTTGGTCTTTGGCGTAGGCCAGGGCCTTATTGTGCCGCCGCCTCTCCTCCCTCTCCGCCTCAGCTCTCTTCCACCTGCTGCTGGATCATCTCTCCACTGTCTGAGGGCCTTTCCACCTCACCTGTGCCTCTGCTCATCCGCCTTCCCGCACGTACTAAGAGCCACACGAACGCACGCACCCACACCGGCGTGTGTCCCATTCCTGCTTCCCTCTTGAGTCCGATGTACAATCCGGCGCTACCCAACCACTACCGCGACGTCGTCTTTACGTCGTATGTCCGCCGGCGCCAACGCGAGGAGGCGGCGGCCGCACAGAAGCAGCGGCAGCCGAACGCGCTCGCCTCGGCGCTGTCTGCGTCGTCGCACGTCGCACCGCCCATGGCATCTGCGAGCGCGCCACTGCTGGGCCTTTCGGCAGAGGAACTTCACCAGCACCGTATCAAGGAGAGTGCTGCCCTCGGCATCCAGCGGGCGGTGATGATGGAGAAGGAGGCCCTCGAGGTGGAGCACAAGAAGCGCAAGCTCGAGGGAAGCGATGCCCGATCTCGCATCAGCAGTCGCCTCGACAAACTCAAAGCGTTGGCGGCGAAGTCAAAGGCGGTGACAGGTGTGTCGGTCTCCGCTGACGCTGGTGACGCTGTGTTGCAACCAGACGGCCCGACATCGCCAACGTCGTCTCAAAAAACATCGTCGTCGTCGTTCGCCGCCGAAGCAGCACCGTCTGCTCCGCTCATGTTCCAGCGCTCCTCCCTTGCGGCGGGTGGGTATGTCATGGCCGCGGCCGACCCATCCCTCCCAGGCATGCTGCTGCGCACCAGCACACGGTCTGCTGTCCAAGGAAAGCCG
The DNA here is from genome assembly GCF_000234665.1 of Leishmania mexicana MHOM/GT/2001/U1103. Classification (NCBI taxonomy): domain Eukaryota; phylum Euglenozoa; class Kinetoplastea; order Trypanosomatida; family Trypanosomatidae; genus Leishmania; species Leishmania mexicana. The sequence continues at coordinate 541,039 of NC_018318.1, forward strand.
AGCTCTACGCTTCTCCTGCGCTTCCTTCATGATAGCCCCGTGCTGGGGTGGAGTGAAGCCGCCATCGCAGAGGCGTCTACCTTGTCCTCGGCGGAGTCGTCCCTGTGCGCACCGGTGCTGACGCAGGTGCAACAGCTATGCCGCCGGTTCGGATTTGTGCGTAGCATGGCCGCACGTGTGTATGCCGAGGATGTCGTCACCGCAGCCCTCGCACGCTCACGTTCACAGACCAGCGTGGAGACCCAAGTGCCGTCTGCCGAGGAGGTCCGGCGGGAGCAGTTGCGCGTGTGGGTGCGCTTCGACAGCGTCACGGAGGCCTTCAAGGCGGCGGAGAGTCTCGCGAAGGAGGTGTCGCCTGCCACACCGGCTGGTCGACCTGTGTTCGCGGTGGCTTTCTACCCGACTGGCCTCTACGACTCGGACGCGCTGGAGCTGCGTGAGGAGGACCTGCTGGCCCCCGCTGCGTGAAGGGGGAGAGAATGGGGCGGGAAAGACGACAGATACTGCACACAGAGAGAGAGGAAGGCGTGTGTTTGTGCCGTCTTCCCATCTTCCACCACCTCCTTGCGCGACCAGATCCCGTCGTGATACGGAGAGCACATGGCTCTCGCTCCTACTTTGGTATTCTGCACCTTTAATCGTGTCTTCTTGCCTCCCTCTCGGGCAGAAACCTACGCACCCTCTCTTGCTCCGGCGGCTTCATGGGCCCTCGCCTCTCCGTCCATGAGCGGCACCTCCACACCAACCAGCGAAGATGAGAACGAATCGTGCATGGATACCCTGGTGCCATACGCTTTTCGCCTACCTTTGCGTCACCTTCCCTCCTGCGTGATCGTTGACTTCTCGGTGGACAGCACTGGAGTTGAAACCATCGACCGCTGCCAACTGATCGTGTGCGCGCGCTTTACCGTGCGTTCTTCGCTCGCTTTTGATATTCTGATCTCCCGATGACGCAGTGCGTCTGTGTGTGTGAGGGGGAGGAAGGGGCGCACGTCAGTGTGTGGCATCCAGGGTCCACTACCCACATGCTGTGTGGGGGTAGGCCAGGCAGCCCCCGCCGCCCCTTACCCCTGCCAATGCCGAGCCGCCGCTTCCGGTGGTGACGGGGTCAGGCGCCGACAGCGTAGGGTGCGGTGAGGTCCTGGATGGCGCCGCGTCGGAGCGGCCCGTCACGGTGGGCACGTCTGCGCCATCCGTGCGGCGGGCAGAGTGCCGGCGTGACTGGAAGGCATCTGACCGGGCCCCCACACGGCCCGCTGGTGGTGAGGCGCCTGGGCCACCCCGAGGAGGACGCGCCACGTGGCGGCCGGCACAATGGGGTGCGGTGGGAGTGGGGGAGCGGCTGTGAGGGGACATGCGAGGCGTGTAGTGCGTAGAGGGTGACGCAGGGACCGTGCTCAGGTGACCGAGTCGGCGCACTGCTGGAGCCTGCGCCCTTCGCTGCTTCGCACCACGCGATGGGGGGGGGAGCCTGTGACGGCGCGGGGGAGGGACGTCGAGCAGAGTTTGAGCGCGTACTGCACGGCCGCCCCGGTGCACGTGGAAGTCAACGTCTACTTGGCTGCATCGGTTTCTGTTTCTTTTGTGTTTATGCGGTACCGCA